>NC_044997.1:8190439-8309886 GCF_008728515.1 Papio anubis | reverse complement strand
AATATTAAAGACTTATCAAAAGACAAAGGAAAATAAATATAAAGGCTATTTTATTTTAGCAAAGAGAAATATAAATCTCAAAATAAAAGAGGTATGCAGGAAATTTTTCTTTGTTTCTTTTTTTGTTTTTTTGAACGGGGCTGGACATACGTTTTACTTTGTTTAAAAAAATTTCAACAAATTGGGTCCTTCTGACTAACTACAGAAAGTGTAGAAATATGGTGACTAATGTCAAAAGCAGGAAAATAAAAAATATGAGTAAGTAAAGTAGATGAATACAATTAGAAAAACAGGTGGTCGGTGGGGAGAGAGAGAGAAGCACAAAGGTAGATAGGAGGCAAAGGCAGAGATAAATAAAATTTAGGGTAAATAAAAAAACTGTCTAAGGAGGTATTAATTATGTAGCTAGGAGAGTAACCAAATTAGATGTAAGCTGTTACATAAACCCATGTGTTAAAATATAAAATACTCTAACATTAGATTGATAAAAATTTGCTTTCACCCAGGGATAATCACACTGAAATATTGAACATAAAGGTTTATTAAAAAATTAGCAAGTATTTATCAAAAAAGTTAACCTACTGTTATTATGTAAGGTTAAAGACAATTTTAGAAAAAATTCAAAGAATAAAGAGGGAAATTACAGATAACTTAAAAGGTGACAGACAAAATATGAGATAAAATATTAAAAAATTATTTAAAAATTATTTAAAAATATAAAAAAATATAAAAACGTAATATAAGGTGACAGAGAAAATAAGAAATATCAAAATATGAAGAAACTTTTAAAGATAATATAACAGTCAGAAATGTAAAGTCATCAGTAGCATTGTCTCAATATACACCTGAGGCAAATTTTATGAATATCTATTTATGTAGACAAGTCTCAATTGTAGTGAGAGGTGATATATGTATATATACACACACACACACACACAATGTAATATATATAATATACATATTCATCTAGACTGATGAGTATATAGATATTTAGAAGGAATAGAAACAATTTGCGATGCTTGTGTACTTATTTTTCTTCAGTTTTTTAATGTGAACCAAAGTAGTAGAGCATGTTTCCAGGATTTCAGAACTCTACCAGTAGAGCAAGTATTAATACAGAATAACACTTGTCTGCTCTAATGTCAAGTACATCTAATCTAACTAGCACCATGCTTTGCCTTCTCACATGCTCTCTAGACATCATACTCACCCTTCTCTTCCAGATCCACTTTCTCATGACACTGTCTTCTAGCAGGGCTTACTTGAATGCCAGCATAATGCAGGCTTACCAGGATATCCAAGCAAAGAAAGAACAGAAAATGCAAGACATCCAGTTGTAGTAAACTGAATAATTCATTTCTTACACATAAATATTTGCCAGGGTGTTTCATCTGAAGCATTTATAGCTCTGAAAAATAATCACACAGCTGCTTTTCACTACAGAGGCATATTCCACTAAACTAATGTAGACTTTCAAATACCTCATTTTCTGTCTCAAACTGCTGGGATGTATCTTCAAGGAAAACTTTCCAGTGGTTAAATCTTTTTCCTTAGAACAAATATTGGAGGTTATAAATTAGCAGTTTTAAAAGACAACACTTTGTCAAAATGGTTGCTCATACATTTTAAGTTTGTGGCATGTACACATTCATTACTGGAGCAGTTCTACCAAGACACTCATTAGAATATGTGATACTCCTTGATAGGGACCTGTGACGTACCAGCATCAAGGGATGAGACCACAAATTCATAGATATGCCATCTATCCTCAAATAAGTGCTATTTATATAGGAAATAAAATGGAATTGGTGTGAAGTTTTAATTCTGACTTTAATAAATGTTTGCCCCAAAAATAATGTGATTTTTATGACTGACTTTTCAAATTAGATTTTCTTCCCAAGTCCAGGCCCCATTAATTTACTCATCCAAATAAGAACATATTTTGGAAAAATACTAAAATTAGCTACAATTATACTGATTCTATCGCTAAAGAATTTGGATTCCCAATCATTGATAAGTTTTCCAGAACAATTTTATCATCTACTACTAACGGGTCTGGATTCTGACTCATTGACAAGCTTTCCAAAAACAATTTTGTAATAGGTTATATTTCAACAACATTCTCATTCATTTTTCATTATCCTTGGGAAATAAACATCAGCTCCACCTTAAGGAGTATTTGTTTAAATTTCTAAGAATTTATCTCACAATCACAGACCCAAGTATCTTTCACAGAATTTTGTTCCATAAATATTTTTCTTAATTAAAAACTGTCACCTTCTTAAAACGACCACCATTTTTAACCATTTTTAAGTGGTTTGGGTAAAGAGTTTCATACCAACTCTCTAAAACCTAATTTCAAACTGACCACAGACCACTAATCTCTTATGTTTATTGACTTGAAGACATAATTTAAATTAGAGTTAGCATTAATTTCTTTTTATCAAAATATTAGTTTCCTGGAATAATAAAGTTTGATGTTCAGCAAGAAAACTACTTGAGTTTAAGCCATTTTCAAAACAGGCTTGCTTTCTGCATTATTATTGTGTTACAGACATTAAGTGACTATAGGTACTGGGTATTAGTGATGGTAAACTTTGTGTTTTTCATTATGAAATAATCTATGTAACAGTTGGGTACAGCAGTACTTTTAAATGGGCTGCTAAATATAGGATTAACTATGTATATTCATGTTAAGAATTAGCTTGTGATTTTCACTGTTTCCTGGATATTAAAATATACAGGTGCAGAAAACTATTCAAAATTGAGGAAGGAAGAACAGATTTATTAGGGTGCTACTAAACTTGAACATCAAGTATCGTATATCTGTTGATGAGGAAACCAGCCCCACACCAGCCAGCATGTACCCCGAGTTCAGCAGAGACAAGGGAGTTAGAAAGAGACAGAATAAGCATTTAAAGGCAGGTCCAGGGGACCAGAATGTTGGAGGCTTGATCATGGCCCAGAGCTCCTTGGCTCCACCTAATTTAATGGTTTACAAGATCTTGGTTCTTAGGGCAAATGGGAGGGTTTAGGAAGGGATGAGGAAAAAGATTAATCAGTGAAAGAGAACTCATGAGTCATTCAATAAGATGTATAGGAGTGGCAGTTTCTGTGAATTTCCTTGAGCAAAGATGTGGGTCTATACTACTTAAGATCTTTAGCTTATCATTACTGAAATGGGTGACAGTGGGTTTCAGGAGGAGTGTTTGATTACACTCCACAGCTTCAAAGGAGTGTTACACTCCTGAATCACCCATGTAATGCCACTGAGTGGAATGCTATTGGGGCATAAAGACCCGAAGGCAATAATGAAACTTTTCTCCTCAGAGGCCGCCCATGGCTCCACATGGGTGTCTCACACAGGGGAGACAAACCCATCTGGCACCCCAGAAACTCTCTTTCCCACATGTCCCCTTTGGTCATCTCCATGAATTATTTTTGATTAATAACTGCCATTGCTATCATGGCTCGTTCTTGGTGTCTGGCTTCTCTCCCAAGGCACCGTCTGCATCTGTACACTAAAAACAAACAGCAAAAACAGACACAACCCAAAATAAAATTTGCAATTTTTGATCCACCTATGGTTTTAATCCGCTTTAAAGGATTGGTATTAGAAAGGCCATGAGCGACTCCAGCAACAATATTAGCTCCAGGAAATGGGCTGACATGAGCCTGATATGTGCCCAAAATTTGTTGTTTTTTGCTTTTTTTTTTTTTTTTTCAGTTTAGCAATATCTAATGTTAAATTATCTTCTTGTGATGTCTAATCATCTGCCAGTGGTGTTCAGTGGTATTATAAGTGCTAGGAGTAATACAAAGATCAGAAGTATTCCAACCACATTGCATTTGAATTCTATGCTCCAAGCACATAATCCGATCTCCCATCCAAATTACTGTTTGACAGAGATCATTAATTTTATTTGCCAGCTTTTTATCTATTTGGCTTTGGGAATTCAAAAACTTAAAACTTTTCTTCCAACTATCCACAAAGCCCACAGTTTGATTAGAAGAGTGCAAAGCAACACTAGCAGCAACAGCAGTAGGTGTGACAGCTATAAGGCCCATGATCACAGCTATTAAAGTAAATATGGATCTCTTTGATCTATTAAGTATTCATTTTAGTACTTCATTGATAATATGTATGGAGGGAGAGGTCTCCCAAATCTACTGAGGGAAACAGGTATCCAATTTTTTCTCAGGCCTTAACCAGTAAAATGCTATTATCTTGTTAAAGGTAGAATTAATGTAGGTAAAAAGATGAGAGTTGAGGCATGATATGGTTTGAGAGTCAGGTAGGATATTAATTTTTTCCACTGCCAACAAAAAAAAGGTGTTTAGCACAACTCTGAAATGAGACCTTCCTATTAGAGGTTATGACTATCAAAGTTTTTTACACTGGGCCTCTGTTTTATATTCTCCTTTCCAAATCTGAATTGGGGGTAGAGCCATCATTAATTTCCACAGTTCTGGATGTTCTGGACTTATAATTGGATCAATCATTTTTGGGCATGGAGGAGCCATACCATTCTCCTCCCACTAAGTACGGTAACTTTTTTCAATTTGTCTACATAATTTTGGTGCATTATCTGGGTAGTCATTTGCAAAAGGAGCCTTCCTACAATTTTTGCTCTGTCCAGTACAAGTTAATGCAAAGTGTCCCCTAGGGGCCCAATCAATGATGGTTCCATAGGAATGATTTTGTAGTACAGCAGTGCTCTTTGCAAGACAATCTCCCCAGGTTAGCACCTCTAGCTTTTCAGACCATTTACTGACCTGCCTATGGCAGGGATTCTTATTAGGTTTAAATTTATTAATCTGGCGATGTATCATAACATAGCCTGCTCAAGTTATTTAATGGTGTCCAAAGATTGAAATGTTCTTCCCCTGATTACATGAATAGAGGCTTTTGATCCATTATGTGCAGGGACAATTACCATACAACTTTAATTATAATTTAAACATCTAGCTGTGGGACCCAGGCAGATGGGAGAAAAGTAATAACCATTGTGGTTTTGATTTGCATTTCTCTGATGGCCAGTGATGATGAGCATTTTTTCATGTGTCTGTTGGCTGCATAAATGTCTTCTTTTGAGAAGTGTCTATTAATATCTTTCACCTACTTTTTGATGGGATTGTACTTTTTTTCTTGTAAATTTGTTAGAGTTCTTTGTAGATTTGGATATTAGTCCTTTGTCAGATGAGTAGATTGCAAAAATTCTCTCCCATTCTGTAGGTTGCCTGTTCACTCTGATGGTAGTTTCTTTTGCTGTGCAGAAGCTCTTTAGTTTAATTAGATCTCATTTGTCAATTTTGGTTTTTTGTTGCCATTGCTTTTCCTGTTTTAGACATAAAGTCTTTGCCCATGCCAATGTCCTGAATGGTATTGCCTAGCTTTTCTTCTGGGGTTTTTATTGTTTTAGGTCTAACATTTAAGTCTTTAATCCATCTTGAATTAATTTTTATATAAGGTGTAAGGAAGGGATCCAGTTACAGCTTTCTACATATAACTAGCCAATGTTCCCAGAACCATTTGTTAAATAGGAAATGCTTTCCCTATTTCTTGTTTTTGTCAGGTTTGTCAAAGATCAGGTGGTTGTAGATGTATGGTATTATCTCGGAGGGCTCTGTTCGGTTCCATTGGTCTATACCTCTGTTTTGGTACCAGTACCATACTGTTTTGGTTACTGTAACCTTCTAGTATAGTTTGAAGTAGGGTAGCGTGATGCCTCCAGCTTTGTTCTTTTGATTTAGGATTGTCTTGGCAATGTAGGCTCTTTTTTGGTTCCATATGAAGTTTAAAGTACCATCTCACACCAGTTAGAATGGCGATCATTAAAAAGTCAGGAAACAACAGGTGCTGGAGAGGATGTGGAGAAATAGGAACACTTTTACACTGTTAGTGGGATTGTAAACTAGTTCAACCATTGTAGAAGACAGTGTGGTGATTCCTTAATAATCTAGAACTAGAAATGTCATTTGACCCAGTCATCCCATTACTGGGTATATACTCAAAAAATTATAAATCATGCTGTTATAAAGACACATGCACACGTATGTTCATTGGGGCACTATTCACAATGGTGAAGACTTGGAGTCATCCCAAATGTCCATCAGTGACAGACTGGATTAAGAAAATGTGGCACATATACATCATGGAATACTATGCAGCCATAAAAAAGGATGAGTTCATGTCCTTTGTATGGACATGGATGAACTGGAAACCATCATTCTCAGCAAACTATTGCAAGGACAAAAAACCAAACACCACATGTTCTAACTCAGAGGTGGGAATTGAACAATGAGAATACTTGGACACAGGACAGGGAGGATCACAAACTGGGGACTGTTGTGGGGTGGGGCAAGGGGGGAGGGATAGCATTGGCAGATATACCTAATGTAAATGATGAGTTAATGGGTGCAGCACACCAACATGGCACATGTGTACATATGTAACAAATTTGCACATTGTGCCCATGTATGTACCTTATAATTTAAAGTATAATAAAAAAGAAAAAATGATAACCAATGGAAACATTCATTAACTTTCTTTCCTCCCCTGGATGAATAGGACCTTGGTTATCTGTTGGTCCAGGCAACTAGACACTATCATTAGCATAAATCTCCACCGGGGTGTCTAACCTTGTAACAGGCCTAATCAGTGGTGGGGATGAATGTAGCCCCAATAAGTATAATTTTGATCTGCCTCAGCTATGGGGAGACACACCACCAGGGAGATTACTGCCATCATAGCTATTATTAGATTACTGGTGGTCAGTGGTTTATTCTGAGACCTCAGGTTCTCTTCTGCAATGTAAGCTACTCTCCTCCTATCTGCCCCAAGGTCAGTGGAGTTGCTTGGTGAGTTTTACTGGTTTCCATCTCAGCCATCTGATGAACTGGAGGCTCAGGGACATTGCGAGGTCTTTTTCTCTTCCTTGGATTCTGGGTCATGGCACAGCTTAAGATGTCTTTTGTGTACCCAGACAGGAAGCTGATTCTCTGCTCTCAAGATACAAGCAAACCCTTGACCCCAACAAGACCAATGAGGCTTTTGTTTGGGCCAGTTTTTTTGCTGTCGATAAAGAGCTATGATTGACACATCTGCTCCTGTGTTAACCAGATTTTTTTCCTTCAATAGTGACCATACAAACAGGTCTATTGTCAGATACTTGATTTACCCAATAGATAGCCTTGCCTGCTGAATTTGTGTTTCCAAATCCTCTGCTCTTTTTTCTGAGCTTTCTCCTAAGTTACCATATGGTAAAAGCAACAGTTGAGCTATTCTGTCACCTGGATTAGCACTCCAGGGAACAGTGGAGGAGATAACAATCTGAATTTATCCCTGGCAATTAGTGTCCACTGCTCCAGTATGTACTCAGAAAGGATACAGCTTCAGTACAGCATCAATCTACTGCCCGCCTTTAGCTGTGGAGGGGGACAATTGCTGTACATTTGCACAGGTATGGACTGGGCTGGGAACACTCCATTTGGAGTCGGGGACATCCCATCCTGAATTGGGAATGCTCCCTTTTGAATTGGGGCCCAGTCCTGAGTTTTACCTTTTTTTTGACTCTTTGTACACTCTCTTTTTGTATGTCCTATCTGTCTACAATTATAGCAAGATCCAGGTAACACTCGTGTGTTTTTTGTTACCCTTAGTACAGCCATTGCCTGAGCAAGAAGACTGGCCTTATATAAGTGTCCCCTAATGCCATCACAGGCTTTAATGTATTCACTTTCACCTAAAGATTTTTCCTCATTTAGATCTGTCTTTCCCTTAATAGGTCTAATTGCTGCCTGTCATCTGTATTAGCATTTTCATAAGCAAGCTGCTGAAGAATCCTGGCATGAGAATCTGAATTAGTCTTTTGAGCCCCATCATGCAAACAGGTGATAAAATCTGGATAACTCTCCCTTGGACCTTGTCAAAATGAGTTAACAGAAGGATAAGTAGTCATGCATTTTTTCCCAGGCTCTTAGGCATATAGTTTTCAGCTGATCAACAGCCTCACCCATTAGCATCTGTTGATTTAGCATACCCCAATGTCTGTCCAATTCAAAGCAATTGATCAGATGTGATATCTACAGGAGTTTGGGCTTCAGCATTTCTGTGTGCCTGATTTGTTGCTTTATCTGCCCACCAGGTTTCAAATTGAAGAAATTCAGAGGGTGACAGGGTGAATTAGGCTAATGTTTCCCAATCCATAGGTATTAAACACCTGTTAAAAGTCACAGATTGTAACAAGGAATGAAGAATTTGGCCCATATTGTCCAATTGCTTGCTTTAAGTACTTTAATATTTGAAAAGGAAATACCTCCCAGGGTGCTTGAGCAGGTTCTCTGGGATCCTCAGCTGGAGAAATAATTACTGGAAACTGCCAGGCATCCAAATCCCCCATTTCTTTACCTGGTGAATAGATGCCTGGATTGTCCCTGTGACATAATTTGTATTTGGGATGGCTCATAGTATTCCTCTACCACAACTAACAGGCAGACAAGCCTGGATCATTCCCTCACCATAATTGGCTGTTGGGCAAGCCTGAAGCTTACCTTCACCAAAGTTGATGGTGGGATGTGCAACAATGGGAGCAGCAAGCTGCCTCTCACGCTCCCTTTCCAAAAATGTATAAGGCTGAGGCAGGGATGGCCATTCTGGACCTTCCCCTAAAGGTACAGTAGTTGGCACTGTTTCTGTAATAAGTGGAAATGTTTCTTTCATAAGTTTTTGGAAGTTAGCATATATAGCTTCCCATTTCTCCTCTTTTTTTTAAACTAGACTGTGATGATTATCAGACTTACTTTGCTGATTATCAGACTCCTGATTATTAAACTTTTCTATGTCATCCTGAAACTTCTCCTCCTCAATGTGGAAAGGCTCCAGTGCTGTTTTAATTGCTGACCATGCAGACCAAGCGGAGAAGGGAATATCCCGAGTTCAGCAGGTACAAAGAGGTAGAAGGAGACAGAAAAAGTGTTTAAAAGGCAGGTTCAGGGGGTCGGACTCTCAGATACTTGCTCATGTCCCAGAGCTCTTTGACTCCACCTAAGTTGTTGGTTTACAAACGCTTTGTTCTTAGGGTAGATGGAAGGGGTAGGAAGGGAAGAGAAAAAGGATTAATCAGTGAAGGAGAACTCATGAGTCATTCAATAAGATGTATAGCAGTGGCAGTTTCTATGAATTTCCTTGAGCAAAGGTGTGTGTCTATACTACTTAAGATTTTTAACTTGTAGGGACTGAAAATAGTGGGAGTGGGTTTCAGGAAAAGCCAAGATGTTTGAATATACTGCACTGCTTCAAGGGAATGCTATCTCCCTGAGCAACCTGTGTAATGCCACTGAGAGGTTATACTCTGGGGGCATAAATACGTGAAGACAATAAGGAGACTTTTCTCCTCACAGGCTGCCCATCCCTCCCTATGGGTATCTCACATAGGATAGACCAACCCATCTGGCACTCCAGAAACTCTCTTTCCCACAATCAATTGTGGGTTTTGTTGTTTTATTGTTGTTGTTTGTTTGTTTTTGGTTACTTCATAAACACGCCTATTTGGGATTTTTTTTTTTTAATTGGGAGAAGCTCTCTTCTGTGTAGAACAGCTCTTTCAAAATATCTCAGTATTTTGTTTTACTGTTACACGACAGATTTAACTATATTTTCCAGCAGTGCTGGTGTGTCAGATTCCATTGTTCTAGAAGAGGCAATGTCTCAATCCTAATTTTACTTTTCTAATTCTAGTAGCTATAGGAACTTTTGAAAGTTTTGTTTAAGTAGTCTAATACGTTTTATGTAAAGAGCATTAAATTTTGCTATGTATAAACTTTCACAATCTAAAAATGAATCAACATTTCAGTCCTTGAATCCTAGCACTTTTGGGAAGCTGAGTCAGGTAGATCATGAGGTCAGGAGATTGAGACCATCCAGGCTAAAATGGTAAAACCCCATCTCTACTGAAAACACAAAAAATTAGCTAGATGTGGTGGCAGGCACCTGTAGTCCTAGCTACTCAAGAGGCTGAGACCAGAGAATGGCATGAATCTGGGAGGTAGAGCATGCAGTGAGACAAGATCACACCAATGCACTCCAGCCTGGGCAACAGAGTGAGACTATATCTCAAAAAAAAAAAAAAAAAAAAAAAAAATTCAGTCACACCCAATGGCTTCCTAAAGTTCTAATGAAGTGTTACAACAAATATTTGTAGATAATTGTCAATATTTGTGCATATTTATTGTAAAGATCTATTTAGGTGGAAATAATTATGGATGCACTAAGAGTAATAAAATAAAATTATAGCTTCATTTACTTGTTACCATATATAAATCCTCTCTTCCTTTGTTCTCAATATAGTGTCACTTTTGAATAACGTGCATAGTAAAGATTTCACATTGTTATAAAATCAAGTCTGTGAGTGCTACTTGTTTTATTTCTGGCAAAAATCTCTTTAGCAATTTAAGAACATAGTATAATCCATTGGCTGTATTGGACATAAAAGTGCCACTAACAGTTCTGAAGTTCTGTGTATAAAGTTATAACTTTTCTGACTAGTTTTGCAACAAATACAATCAACCTACCCATAAGATTAACAAGGCATAAACTTGGGCAAAGCACAATAAGAGCCCCTGCGTATTTGGTTGTTTTTTCAAATCAGTTGTACAAAAGTCTATGGAAAGATTTACTCAGGAATATAAAGAAACCTAGTTCTAAAAGTTACCCTCTAGAGTAGCAGTGTTTGAACTCCTTATCTGTCAATATGATTCAAAATTTGGATTCTCTGCATCTGACGTATCTTAGTGAGTCCTAGTCTTTGTTAGTATTGTCACATGATCATTCATAATTGAGGTGCGACTCTGGATCATCACCCTTCATTCATACATGGCAGGAGAAGAGTCAGTAGTTCAACTGGTGTGCTATTTCTCACAACACTTGCTATCTTCTGTTTAAGTAGCATTTTTGTGAAATTATTTAATTCACTTTAACCAAATTGGAAACTGTAAATAACAGATAAGATCATCAGCACTCTCTCAACTGTCAAAAGTGATCTTGCTGCAAAAGCAAGGACTCCTACAGGTTTAAGTAGAGTTTTTTTCTCCAGGTCTGCCTTGTAAAACTTGATTTTCAAGAGATGAAAATGAAGTCAATTATAGGGGAAAAACTCTATATTTATAAACTGATGAAATACTTGAAGCCCATTCATTAAGTATGAAGACCAAAGGTTTCACAATAAAGATGCTATCTCAGTATGTTCCTGCTGCTATAACACAATACCTTAGACTAGGTAAGTTAAAAGGCAGATAGGTATTTCTTACAGTTTTAGAGGCTGGGAAGTCCAAGATCAAGGCACTGGCAGTTTCAAAGTCTGGTAAAGGCCTGGTCCTCTGCTTCTAAGATGGCACCTTCTTGCTGTGTTCTCCAGAGAGGACAAATACAGTATACTCAGATGACAGAAGGATAAAAAAGCGTAGTTAGTTAGTTCCATTGAGTTGTTTTATAATGTCACTAATCGCACTCTTAATTTCCTTCAAAAGTCCCCACATTTTAATTCTATCACATTGGAGGGTTTAAATTCCAACATATGAATTCTGGAAGGACTCACACATTCAAAGTTCAGGTATCAAATGTAAAGACCACAGGCAATATTGTACAATTCATAATGCCTAGGAAAATCTGTGTTTTTATGTTCAGAGAGAAAACAGAAAAGCACTGGGATAAATGACCTCATGTTTTACAGATGGCAGCCCTTCACTGGAGAGGAAAAAATAGCTTAACCTTCAAATAGTAGGCCTGGAGTTTATCAATAGTATAGGTTATACTCCTTTAAAAATTTAGGAACAAAATAATGTTTAAAAAAAATGTTCTTTTTAGTGTAATTAAATTTTGCTCTGACTGGAGAAGGTGTTTGACTATATTATTCTTGGTTCATACTCTATAGTATGAAATAAAATTGTGGGCAAAAAAACTCACTGGATTACACACAGATTTTTATTGAGTTTAATCTGATGACAGAGAAACATTTACAGAGGAGTAAATATTATATAACTTCTCATTGTATTTAAGTTAGAAGCTGGGCAGTAAATGTGGTCACCAAGAGTCATCTGATTCTTCTTTAGAAAAGTCTGTTAAATTATTAAGGGAAAGACAATGGTTATAATGTAAAAAAATTTAAAATTTATCTCAGATTTATTTGATATCTTCATAATGTTCTCAATTTCTTCCCTGGGGAGTTTGTACCTTAGCTTACAAGTTATATTAGGATCAATTTCACAAGTTAAAAAACTCAATCAATTGTTTCTATAGTCGAAAATTTTTAATAATTCAATAACTGCTTTCAGGCAAATTTGTAATCATTTCTCTTGGCTGACAAAATGAATGATTAGCAGTTTGTGTATGGAACATGGTGTGTTGGGAAACCAGGTACATTTTGACTTTGTCACTAGACTGAAGCATGTACATAGGGTGACTTCCTGAATGATCCTTCTTGAGCTCCGCTTACATGGAGGAAAGGGAAGAATTTTGAAATTAGGTGTGAATTAATTTTATAAAATACTTTGTTCTAAGAACAATTGTCAGAACATATATGTAATTTAAAAGCCTTAAAATGTGATGACTCATAAAAATTAAATTTAGCAAGCACCTCAAAATAAACCATCAAATATGCATTTAACACCAAGATACTTCAGACTTATATAAAATGTTAATGCTGGTACTCATGTACTTGTAGTATGATGATAGGTCTTTTTGTTATTCCTAAAACAGTGAGCCATCCAAACCTTTACAAAGTTTGGCAAATCAAAATCTCTGAAATGTTTTACTTTAAGCAAAAGCTATACATTTTTGTCAAAAGAGTGAAACATTTAAAAGACTCAAGGATCCATATAAACTTCAGATTTTTAATGCTTTTTACCTACTTGCCTTCAATGGAGAAGAAATATTACCATTCCAAGAAGTTAAAATAAACCACAGAAGCCCTGGATGTCTTCCACCCACAGATTCCCCTGTCCATGGGCATTGGCAACTTATCTGCAGACTCCTGGCCTTGCTTATACTGGATGATTTCTATGTATTTCTCTAAAGGTATTTCTCTTAATTCATTGTTTTAATTCATTTTTTTCAATCTTTACTGATTCCTGAATCATTCTCTCTAAAACAGAAGGATGCCAAAGCAGAAAATACACAAATACATTTGTAAAATATTTTACCTGTTTAAAAATGCAATAATATAATCCCAATTCTTCAATAACAGCATATATGCCAGTGAACTAATTTTTAAAATTTAAGTCATTGCAATCATCAATGGAAGAAAAATAGGTCATCTCAATGAAGGAAGCGATTAATTTCCCTCAAATGTCTTGTGCTTTAGATTTGAATTAACCAGGAACCTAGGGAATATTCACCTGTTGATGTAATTCAAGCAGGACTTAGCAGGTGTGTTAACTGGGCAGAGAAATTCATCTGCTAGACCAGAATCAGAACACAAAAGCAAATAAGAGAATCAGAGGAAAGAGGGAGGCAGTGTATGGCCCTGGAAGCAATCTTGGACTGGCAGCCACCTCCACCCTTTTGTTTTTTTATTGTCAGGTAGCTGACATTAACAGCCCTTCTTTAAACTCTGTTTTATTTGTTGTTTTTTGTTTCTTTGCTTGGTTGGTTCATTGATTTTTTGTTTGTTTGTTTCTTTTGTTTTGTTTTGAAACGGAGTCCTGCAAATGGATGGCAACCCTTCCAAGGGTTTCAGAGATAAATCTGATGTGGATCCTTTCCATATCTTACTCCACTCTTGATTTGTCTACCTAGCCTCCCATCCACATTTCTGATAGTTTGCTTCCATAAACATGTAGAAACTCCACAGCACGATCTTCATCCCAGGCATGATCATCCCAGTCCTTCAATCATGCTCTGTCTTCCATACACCCAGTAACCAGCGCTAGCACATTTGCACTCCCTGTCCTGTGGCTGCAACAGGGCTCTTCCTCGTCATCTCCCTGGAATACTGAAACAGCCCTGTCAAGTTTCTCCCTGAATTCATTGTCTGCCTTGCAGCAACCTGTGGTCATCTGCACCAGGCATTCTCCAAGAGGAAGATGTGGACCTGATGTGCAGCATCTCTGCTCTGGTAGAGTTCAATGCCATAGTATTCTGGGCTCTGATAACCTGCCTTTTTCTTTCCAGATTGATTTCCTATAACACCACCGACATTGTACTAGAAATGTTTCATCTGTACCAACCCAGTTGCTAGGGCTTGGCTATTGTATTTTTCTTGCTTAGTATTTGCCTTCACTGTCTCCTCAGCCTGTCATAGAGGCTGATATGCTATTGGAGAGTCAACTAAAATTCCATATTCTCCTTATTTTAAAGTGAAAATTAACTACTCCAGCACCTTACTTGCACAGTATCTTGTACCTGTTTCTTGAAAACATACACATATGAGTTTCTTCTACTTCTATTTTTCCAGAGGTCCATATTTCAACAAATTATCTGTTCCCTCTGTATCTTGGTATGGGTCCTTACATCTCAAATGTTTAAATAAACTTCATTCTCAGAGACAATTATGCTGAACTATCTCTTCCGGTTCTGACCCATGACCTATTTTTGTTTATAACCTAGCAATGAAAATAAGCAGAAAAATTTATAGGTTCACCAAAGGACTCTGAACCTATTTGCTCTGCCTTGTTCTAAAGTCGCCAACACGGGCTGAGTTAGTTTCAAAAATAGGAGAAAAGAAGACAGTTTTTTCTCTATCTCTACACACCATCTCTTCTCAATCCTTGTCATGAAATTAAAGTACTTGAAGAGACAGTTAATCATTCTGCAGGCAGAAATGCAACTTTCTCTGTGCTAGAAGAAGAAGAATAAAAAGGTTACTCATAAATGAGATTTATTTCTTATGTGGAATAGTAATTTCAAGATAGGAATGTTGTTTATGTACTTCTTTATTAAGAAAGAAAGAGGAAGAAAAACTACTTCTCTCCTCTGGTGTATATTTTGTACCCACATAGTGGAATACTGAAAACTCTTTTGACACAACAGAATTGAATGAAGTATGTCCGTTTGGCACCTCATGTCAGAGACAGCAAATTTCAGCCTTTTCAATTTTATTTGGGCCCAGAGGAAGAAGTAAAATGATGAATTTAAAAATTTCTCAATAACAACAATGTTATTCACTATGCTGCTTAATATTTATTATTAATAATAATTATTATTATTATTTGTGTTGGGGTCTCACTCTGTCTAAAAGGCTGGAGTGCAGTTGAGTGGTCAGCTCAATGCAACCTCCACCTCCAGGGTTCAAGTGATTCTCCTTCCTCAGCCTCCCAAGTAGCTGGGACTACAGGAGCCTGCCACCATACCTGGTTAATTTTTGTATTTTTAGTAGAGATGGTGTTTCACCATGTTAGCCAGGATGGTCTCGATCTCCCAACCTCATGATCTACTCGCCTCACCCTCCCAAAGTGCTGGAATTACAGTTATGAGCCACTGCACCCAGGCAATAATTTTAAAAACCAGTATTATAATCTGCATTACCTCTCAGAGGCAGAACACCAATTTACTCAGTTGAATTCTCTTATCTTGTTATGTTATTTTTACAACCTTTCCCAGGTCTGTGACAAATGGCTGCCAATCAGAAACTCCCTCTTGTGGCCATGGCCCCTACCCAAGGCCCCTACTGCAGCACATCCCTGCTGCAGTCCTGGGTAATGGCTTGCTGGCCATCTGCCTCAGTGACTAGAAATTCAGAATGTCAAAATCAACTTGGTTTAATTCACTGTTGTATGGTCAGCTGCAAGGAAACTGCCCAGCAGAGACAGGCTCTAGATCAGGTCTTACAGAGCACAGGCTCTAGATCACATCTCACAGAGTGCTTTCCAAAGCACTTTTACTCTGGAATCAGCAAAATCAAACTTCTCAAAATCCCTTGCCTCTTTAAGTAATTCTGTATGTTCCTCAATGCCATGACTATAACCAAGAAACTGCTAACTAGATGTTTTGGAAATATTTTTAAGGTGATGTATTTCCAATGTTTGGCAGGGACCAAGAGGTGGCTTTACTTGAGAAACTTTCTTTCGTATTTGAGGATTAAACACTTTGGTCCCAAAAGAAAAGGGTCTGGCTGTTTGCTTATCCCTGGAACAAAGGAGAAAGCTCCCACTGTTGTGGGAATTGAGGGACAGGAGAGACCATGGGGTGGAACAGGAGGATTTTATAGGGTGAACCTTGACTTAGTGGATGGGCAAGAAATCTTATAGAAGCATAACAAAGAGTGTTGTAACTGGGGTTGTAACTTTAACACCAAAAACTGGTGTTGTAACTCAGGCATGTCTCAGGACCTTTGTAATAATACATAGATGTATTGTCACAAATACATAATTGTATTTGTGCCTAATTGTTCCTAGCACACAGGCCCCTGACCGTTTGGGTGGCAATGGCCATTATGCCCATGGCCCACAGATCCAGTAGAGGCCAGAGGGCACCTGACAAATATTGGTAGCATTAAGTTGCATTGAATAACAGGAATTTACAAAATTTTTGTAAACTTCCAGACATTTTTATAAGAAAATAACTGTGAGAGCAGAACAAAGAATAATGGTAAGGGGTGAGAGTTCTAAAGAGGGGGAAATTGATAATAAGAACTTGTTTTCTCATTCCTGTTCCTGGAACCCATTCTTTACAGACCCTGTCTCTGCTGATAGTACTATCAGAACCCCAGCAGGGCCTGGCTTATCATGGGGTTTTGGAGTGAGTCAGCACAGTACAGGGAAAACTTTTTTTCAACATTCTCTGCTTCATTTGCCCCTTTGATGCTTTTTATAAATGAGGTTTAATAGACAGCATCATCACCATTTAATTCTTCAAGGAGGGGACACTTCCCTGTTTGGCAGGGGTTAATATTTATTTAGAGCCATTAGTTGAATGGTCATGTGTTTGTTCACAAGAGCCTCTATGGCTGCTTCAATGTTTTGAATAAGGAGGGTAAGAGACAAAAGAGAACAAGGCAGAATCCTACTATGGCAAGAACTATTCTTCCTAAGGTCTTAAATTCTTCAAGGGATGAAAACCAGTCCCTGAAGAGGGAAACTGGAGACTAGTTTTTCCAGGTCTGGACTGTAACATGAGCCAATTTTGGGATGTTGGTAGTTATATTCTTGATGACCTTTCTATTGGTATTAATTTCTAGGCAGCAATTAGTTAGATTGAACTTGCCACATATCCCTCCTTCCTGGACTAGGAGGTAGTTAAGGCCAGTCTATTTTGATTAGTAGCATTCTTCATTTTTGTGGTTTGTTGAGCCAGCAGATTCAGGGCCTTTGTGGTGTCATTAGTAATGATTTTCAGCACTGCCTGTAACCTTATGATGTGGTAGAGCACGTAAAAATGGGTGCAGTATTCCCATATTGCATTTTCTGCCCAGTTGACTGGGTCATGATATAGGATATTTTTAGGGGGCCATTATTGTTTTATCAGTTTCTTATGGCTATGTCCTTTGTTTGTTTGTTTGTTTGTTTGTTTGTTTGTTTTGTATTTGTTTTATCATAGGCCAGGTACCCTAAAGATTCTCCCTGTTTTAATGGGATTAGAAATAAGGACAGCCTAACTGTTCCTAGCACACAGGCCCCTGACCATTTGGGTGGCAATGGCCATTATGCCCATGGCCCACAGATCCAGTAGAGGCCAGAGGGCACCTGACAGATATTGGTAGCATTACGTTGGAATGAATAAAAGGGAATCCAGAGAATGGGCCTGGTTGGAGCAGTTTGGAATTACTTTTACCCCAACATACCATTTTCTCTAATGTTTTATTGTAATATTGTTGTTCTAGGCAAGCTGACTTTCCTACTGGGTCTGTAAACGTTTTCTCCAATGAGCAATGCAGAATTTTCAGATATTCTGGCTTGTGAATGCAGGTTCAAGGGAAGAGACAGGAAGAGTGAAGTTATCTTGGAGCATTAGCTTTCTTTCCTCCCATGGCCACTGTTGCCCCATGTTGGTCACCCCACAAACATAGGATAAGGAGATATGTAGGCTGCTGGCTATGTTTTCAGCCAGTTGAACAAACAGGATTCTGCTTAAGGCAGAGGGCTCAAAGAGTTTCTGGTTGATATTTTTACAGAATGTTTTAAAAACTTGGAGTTTTTGGGTGGAATGGATCTGAGTTTTTTGAAATATATAAATAGACTTATGGATGTGACTTCTGGCCACTAACTTGTATTCCTAGCAGAGCCTTTAAACTTGTAGTACGTATGGGCAGATCCAGCTTTAAGATTATGAAATGTACAAAATTGCACAGGCTTGTCTTACAATTTGTTTTTGCTAGTATTTTGGTAAGTATGACTGGCCCTGGTGCTTATAGGTTAGAGGACTGAATTATGCTGTTCTAGCAAGTTGTCTCTGATAAACCGGCAAAGCAAGCAAGGGGTGCACATATATTTTTGTGGGAACAATTATAGTGCTCTTCAGAATTGGAGACTACAGGAAAGGTTGAGCCCATGGATGTTAAAGACTACAAGAAAGGTTAAGCCCATGGATGTTAACTGGCACATATTAAAGAATAAGGACATAACTCATTCATGAGAGGGTGAGAACTTGATTCAGTGTAGCAGGTTTCCTCCTGTTTTTCTTTTTTTGGATAGAGTCTTGCTCTGCCACCCAGGCTGGAGTACAATGGGACAATCTTGGCTCACTGCAACCTCTGCCTCCCAGATTCAAGTGATTCTCCTACCTCAGTCTCCCAAGTAGCTGGAATTAGAGGCACCTACCACCAGGCCCAGCTAATTTTTGTATTTTTAGTAGAGACAGGGTTTCAGTACATTGGCCAGACTGGTCTCAAACTCCTGACATCGTGATCCACCTGCTTCAGCCTCCAAAAGTGCTGGGATTACTGGTGTGAGCCACAGAACCAGGCCAGCAGGATTTCTTCTTTTGACTCACGAGTTTTAAAAGAGGTCCCAGGTAGGAATTTAGGGTTATAACATTCATAACACTAGCCATTTCCTGGGTCACAGACTAAGTAGGTTGTCTGGTTGTGAGTACAAGTTCCTAGGTGGATCCCTCTACAGTTTTAATGAGAATGGTATAACAGGATTTTGGTTATGATGCTCCCTGAACAAGCATTGTGAGTGAAGTGGGGACACTCTTCTATGGTCTTCTTTTCTGACATGAATAGGGGGATGATTATAATTAGGGGGAAAAGAATTGGGCTTAGTTTTCCTTGTGCCTAGAGTAGGAACGAAGTAAACAGTAACATGTGTATACCTAGAAGGAACAGGATAGGTCTTTACCTGGGGGAGGAGGTTGAGCAAAGTGACTGAACAATAGTAAAACAAAGATTGGATTTAAGATTTTTATCATTGTTTTATTACTATTTTACTCCAGCTTAGACCGTACATAGACCAGACAGCAGGGCTGTCAACTCCTCAAGTTTTGGCTGAGCAGAGACTGTTCAGCTTTCAGAGTAACCAGAGCAGGATTGTCATCATTTCCAATGGCAGCTTGGTGCTGTCATAGGATGAGTCAGCTCAGATGGTCTGGTTCTTGGTGGCTGGTCCACTTGTCTTGGGCTGCCAGTTTTAGCTGACTGTGGTAGATCCATTACAGAATTTCTGTAACTTTGACAATACTGGGAGTGGACAAGATTACAGTATGGGGCCCATCCCAATTGGGTCCTAGAGTGGGTGGATTCTATTTCTGACCTACACAGAGTCCCCGGGTCTAAAGTGGTGTGCTGGGTTTGTTTGACTTATGGACAATCTTTCTAATACCCAGCCATGGACCATTCATATGGCTTTCTTTATTGCCTACATTTGCCTTCTTAAAATTTATTCCCCTAGTTTGCAAAGGTCTCCCCTAATTTGACCTATGATTGTGGGGAGCCAGTGCAAGATTTCATTGGACAAATATCCAGTTTGTTTGTTGGGATGGGGGATGTACCTGACTCAGAGGAGGACCAGAAGCATGACTTGGTTCCATCTCAGATGGGTTTCTTGACAATATTATTATTATTATTATTATTATTATTATTATTATTATACTTTAAGTTCTAGGGTACATGTGCATAACGTGCAGGTTTGTTACATATGTATACTTGTGCCATGTTGCTGTGCTGCACCCATCAACTCGTCAGCACCCATCAACTCGTCATTTACATCAGGTATAACTCCCAATGCAATCCCTCCCTCCTCCCCCCTCCCCCATCCCCATGATAGGCCCCGGTGTGTGGTGTTCCCCTTCCCAAGTCCAAGTGATCTCATTGTTCAGTTCCCACCTATGAGTGAGAACATGCGGTGTTTGGTTTTCAGTTCTTGTGATAGTTTGCTAAGAATGATGGTTTCCAGCTGCATCCATGTCCCTACAAAGGACACAAACTCATCCTTTTTTATGGCTGCATAGTATTCCATGGTGTATATGTGCCACATTTTCTTAATCCAATCTGTCACTGATGGACATTTGGGTTGATTCCAAGTCTTTGCTATTGTGAATAGTGCCGCAATAAACATACGTGTGCATGTGTCTTTATAGCAGCATGATTTATAATCCTTTGGGTATATCCCCAGGAATGGGATGGCTGGGTCATATGGTACATCTAGTTCTAGATCCTTGAGCAATCACCATACTGTTTTCCATAATGGTTGAACTAGTTTACAATGCCACCAACAGTGTAAAAGTGTTCCTATTTCTCCACATCCTCTCCAGCACCTGTGGTTTCCTGACTTTTGAATGATCGCCATTCTAACTGGTGTGAGATGGTATCTCATTGTGGTTTTGATTTGCATTTCTCTGATGGCCAGTGATGATGAGCGTTTTTTCATGTGTCTGTTGGCTGTATGAATGTCTTCTTTTGAGAACTGTCTGTTCATATCCTTTGCCCACTTTTTGATGGAGTTGTTTGTTTTTTTCTTGTAAATTTGTTTGAGTTCTTTGTAGGTTCTGGATATGAGCCCTTTGTCAGATGAGTAGATTGCAAAAATTTTTTCCCATTCTGTAGGTTGCTTGTTCACTCTGATGGTAGTTTGTTTTGCTGTGCAGAAGCTCTTTAGTTTAATGAGATCCCATTTGTCAATTTTAGCTTTTGCTGCCGTTGCTTTTGGTGTTTTAGACATGAAGTCTTTTCCCATGCCTATGTCCTGAATGGTACTACCTAGGTTTTCCTCTAGGATTTTTATGGTTTTAGGTCTAACATTTAAGTTTCTAATCCATCTTGAATGAATTTTCGTATAAGGAGTAAGGAAAGGATCCAGTTTCAGCTTTCTACTTATGGCTAGCCAATTTTCCCAGCACCATTTATTAAATAGGGAATCCTTTCCCCATTTCTTGTTTCTCTCAGGTTTGTCAAAGATCAGATGGCTGTGACAATATTTTTTTAGTAGGCATTTGAGTGTCTGGTTCATGCACTCCACTTTTCCTGAGCTTTGCAGGAGGTAGGCTATGTGTAGTTCCCATTTTATTTTTAACAGCTGTGTTAGTCCCTGAACTATCTCAGTCATACATTCTAGTCCATTTTCTAACACTAGAGTTAGAGGTAGTCTAAATCTAAGGATAATGTCTCAATAGTACTTCAGTTACTTCTTGTGATTTCTCTGTTCAGGTGGGGAAAGACTTAACCCATCCTGAAAAGGTGCAGACAAGTGCCAGAATGTACTGATAGCCCCCTGATCAAGGCAGCTCAGTGAAGTTTACAAGAAGGTTTTCATAGGGTGTGGCTCCCATTTCCTTAATTTCCAGGGGCCAAGTGGGCCCTTGTCATGGGTTGTTCTGGACATAAGTTAGACATTGTTTATAGATATATCAAGTAATGGCAGTGAGCTGTTGCACATAGAAATGGTGTCCTAATAATGTTTTCATTGCGATTTTTTCACTTATGAGTTCCTTGATGGAATTGTTTTACACATTTTGGGGCCACTGTTTCATGGTTGGCCAGCCTCCTATTTGAGAATTTTCACCGTCCCTTTTTTCATATTTTCCAGACGCTTGGGCAAAACAGGACTTCTCATTTGTAGGTAACTTGAAACCTCCAAGAGGGGAGGCTTTGGGAGAAGATGCAAGGCTGTGGCTTTCTTCTTAAAATGCAGGTTAGTCATTGTTGCCCATTTTTCCTTCCTGACTGCTTTTTTGTTCCTTTTGGCCTCCAGTGTTCCCGTCTTTTGGTGCCTCCTGTAGTGCATAACAGCTGTCTTCTTTGGAGCCCACATAATGTCTAAGAGTTGCATATTTTTTTCTTCATACTTTAATTTTCACCCACAGCAGTGTAAGAGTCCCTTTTCCTTATATATAGGCCCATTAACATGCAACATGGCAAAATTACCTTGGGAATCAGTATAGATATTGACCATTTTGCCTTTTGCCAGCAGAATGCTTTTGCTAGGGCTATTAGCTTTGCTTTTAGGGCTGATGTTCTGATGGGCAGTGGCTGCTCTTCTACCACTGAGTCTAATGTTATCACCACATACCCACCTTGGTGGACCCCTTTCAGTATAAAGCTGCTTCCATATGTATAATATTTAACATTTGCCAGAGGGGTTGCTCTGTAAGGTATCTCCAGCTTGAGAATATCGTGTCTGTTGTTTCCATAGAGTCATGAAGAGGGACTCCCAGTTCAATCAAGAGTAGGCTAGCCAGGTTAAGGGTGTTTATTATTTCCAAGTTATGTGGAGATTTTTGCATAAGAACCCCTGGTACTGAGTCATCCTCTGATTTGATAACTAAAGGTGCCCTGTCTAATCCATTATAGTTAGAATTGAATGCAGCATCTAGATGGTCAGTTGTCTTACAGTCAGTTTTTTAGCTTTCTATTCCAATAGGGTGGTGGAAGATGAGGCCTAAGGCAAGGAGGCAACTCCACGGTGAACTCCTAGCACCTCAATCCCTTTCATTCATGGATATATAGAAAGAAAGGCTTAGTTATATTTGGCAGTCCTATGGCTGGGGACTGAGTTAAGGTTTCTTTGTTTTTTTTTCAAACACCTTCTTCTCCTGGAAAGCTTCCCAAAGGAGGGGTTCCCTTTCTGCCTCTTTTTGCCTTTATATAAGGGCTTAGCCATTAGTGAGAAATTTGAGATCCAGATATGGTAGAATCCTGCTTTCCCCAAGAATTTTCTTATTTGACACTGGGTGGTTTGAGCTGGGAGCGTATAGACAGCTTGCTTTTGCCCATTGCCGAGATGGTGTTCCCCTTGGCTTACTATGAAGCCTGGATGTTGGATGCTTTCTTGGCAAATTTGGGCCTTCTTTCTGAATACCTTATAACCAGTTTTCCACAAAGATGGTGGAGGAAGTCTTGGGTTCCTTGGTAACAGTCTCCTGGGGTTGAGGCTGCCAGGAGAAGTTCGTTTATGTATTGTAGCAAGGCACAATTGTCATTTGTCAGTGTGTAGGCCTTGATGTCTGATGCCAGTGTGTCTCCAAAGATTGTGGGAGAGTTTTTGATGCAGATGCAGATGTGGGAGATTGTGGGAGAGTTTGCAGATGCAGACACAGATGTGGAAGGTGCCAAACAGGGCAGAGAGGCAAAAGTCAACTGAAACTAGATAGGGATCAATGTGTGCAATGCAAAAAGAGGGGACACTGGAAAAATAAGTGTCCACAGGGCAGTAAAAGAAATAACAGAGGACGTAAAACTATAAAACAGCCAGCCAAGCACCACCACTTCATAAGGGAGCCAGGCATCAACTTGATTAGGCTGGCATAGACTGAAAAATCTGAAGACTATGCAAGACCAGGCTCCATCTCCCAAGGCCCCCAGGAGCCCACGGTCACAGTAGAAGTAGAGGACCAACTGATGGACTTTATGGAGATCATGAGTTCTAAACACTCAGTAGTGACACAGCCCATAAGGCCACTATCTAAACATGATACAACTATTATTGGGGCTACAAGGGACCCAGAAAATAGAACATTTTTCCAGTCAAGGAGGTGTGTCATAGGGGGACAAGAAGTCCAACATGAATTCTTGTTCCTCCCAAATTGCCCAGTTCCCCTAATTGGAAGAGACCTGCTCCAGAAACTGCAAGCACAGATAGCTTTTGGGCCACATGAGGACATAATTTTAAGCCTAACTCACCCAAAGGCCATGGTGTTAACCCTCATCATCCCACAGGCTGTGGAATACAGTATACACATAACAGTCACCAGAACTGTCCATATGCCAGAGCTGGAGAACCTGTTAGGCTACTTAGAAAAATTCCTAGAGTATGGGCTAAGAATAACCCACCAAGGTTGGTTGTAAGTCAGGCACTGGTAATAGCAAAGTGAAAACCAGCAGCAAGTCCTGTTGAGGTTTGCCAATACCCACTTCCATGAGAAGCCACACAGGGAATTCACAAACATTTAAAGTGACTCCTCAAACACAGAATCTTAGTCTGCGTCTGCATCTGCATCTGATTGTGATGATAGCTTCCCTTTCCATGAAGCTGCTACTAGCACATTGGCCTTTTTTCTGAGACTCCAGTCAGCCTCCCTTTGTGCCTCCTGGTCACAGTTAACATACACCTTTGTGGCCACTTCCAAAAGCTTGGTGGCATTAATGCCTGCAAAGCCCTCTGTTTTGCAGAAAATCTGTAGTTTTTGCCTGATGTATCCCTGGACTTTTCCTACAAATGTTGCGTTTGCCATCTGCTGGCTCTCGGTATCCTCAGGGTCAAATGGTGTGTAAAGTGAGAATGCCTCACAGAGTTTCTAATAAAACTGGCTAGAGCTCTCATCAGTTTCTTGAAGCACTTCTGAGATTTCTCCTATATTGTTTGCCTGTTTTCCACCTTCCTTTACCCTTTGCAAGAGTGCTTCTCAGTACTTCTGCAGGTGTGAAACTGGGTCAAGTCATGTGGGTCCCAGTGAGGGTCTGCTTCTGGAAAATGGACAGAGCGTATGCCTGGAAATTAAGTGTGCCTTCTGGCACATTGGTTTCTAGCCACTGGAGGGTTAACTGAGTCATCCTTTGGTGCTCTTTGGTGTTAAACAGCATCAGGAGAAGCTGTCTACAATCTGGCCACGTTGGATTATGTGTCTGGAAAATAGACTGCATCAGATCCAAGAGAGCCTGGGGCTTCTCTGTGTAGGAAGGAAAATGTTATTGCCAATTTATGGTACAGTGATCAAAATAGGTCAATAGAAGAATGTCCATTGGCCCCCTTAAATATGGCTATGTTCATCATAGTAGAGGGGTCTCCAAGTCTCCCTGAGAGACATCTGCAGAACCAGGGCATGGCCAGACCAAAGGCAGCTCACGTGATTATTCTGACACTCCTTCTTTATCTCCTGGGGCAGGGGCTCTGATTTCTCACTTTGGGATGAAACCCAGAGTGTGTCACATCTGAATTTGACTCCTCAGGGGCTGTTGGCCTTGGTAAACAGGGGCAAATTCGGGTATAGGGTAGAGAGATTTCTCTCTCCTCTGGTGGTTTCTGTAAAGCCACTGCTTTTTGCCCTTCTTACGGCTTTCCCTTTTTCTCTATAGCTGCTGGTGAAGCTGATTCCTCTTTTACTTTAGGCTTGGCTCAAGTCACACGGGTTTTGCAATCCGATGTCAGGCAGGAGTGTAACCATACTGGTCAACTTTGAACGATATTTAGCTATGAGTCAATATAAGAAAATTGGTCTGGATGCCCTGGCTGTCCTCTGTCCCCAGTCACCACTTGATGCATATGGCCAATTGTTCCCCTATATATTGTTCGTTCAGCTGGCCACCTGACAATAAAAGAGGGCCACTCTATTTCACAAAGTCCTTTACCTGTGAGGAGTCAACTTGATCCTAAAATTCCCAGTATAACCTTTTTAAACTTTTTAAACTTTCATTCTAATGGGGTGGGTTTTGACAACTTCCCTCCCACTTCCTCCCAGTTATGGTGCTGTGCACTTACACTTTTACTTTTGCTTCAGACTGTTTAGACCACTTACCTTGTGGGAGTCTTTCAAATGCTGCTTAGCTTTAATGGAGGGTTTGTATAAACCCTGAACCCACAACGCAACAATCACTAAATGGTGGGATACCTCACTAAACCATGTGTGGTAGTTTCGGAGGACGTTTGCCAGTAGTCCTGGTCAGTCCCACACTTCACTTGGGATATACGGTCTATGCTAAGAGACCTGCAACCCCCCACACATCACTCCATTCTTCCACACACATTCACACACTTTCCTACTCTCAGTTCCTCTTCCTAGGTTGGGGTGTAGGTTTCATTTGAATTAGCAAGCAAATCTTGCAGCCTGGGTCAGATAACTAGATACATCCTGAGAGATGATCAGGCTCTCGTTCCATTTTCATGGGATGGGTCCTTTCGTGGGCCCCAAACCTCCCATGGTCCAGCAGAACGCTGTCCCTGGAATTGCCCTGTAGCCCCTTAGGTTCCATTGTGCTATGGGGGGTTGCACAGTGTCATGGGACAGCTGATCTCTCTTCTAGGTTGAAGTTCTCCCAGTGGTGCACCAGGGGACATGGATCTTTCCCCACCCGGGGCTCCAGTCCAATAGGCAAAAGAGACAGAAAACGTGTCTTCTCCAGTGCTGGGTGAGCTCCCAGAAAAGGTTGCCGGAATTAGGGAACAGCGGAGACCAATGGGTGGAAAAGGAGGATTATATTGTGTGCACACTGATTTAGTGGATTAATATTTAAACATTGAGCCCCGAACAAAGACAGGGCTTTACTTTTGAGTAGCTTGGTTATTCCCCCTAGAAGTGTTTTATTGTATTTGTTTGTGGGTAGGTCATCCTCTCCTGGTACTTTAGGAGAGAACAGGATTTCTTTGAAGCCCTTTTAGTCTGTGCCTATTGGAGATTCTTGATTGGAAGCTTCTACAGTCCATCATCTAAGATAAATGGAAGACTGAGAAAAACCCAGTAAATTTACCATACTACCACCCTTCAAGTTGTGAAGTCCCTAGAGAAACTGTCTTCCACTTTCTACATTTTGGAGTCTGTCTTTGTTTTCTGACTTTATGTCTGTGGAGTTTTGGTTGTTAAGAGGAAACATTGATGTGTGGCATTGTAACTGGAAATTCTAAAAGGTAAAAGTTATAGAAAGGCTTTTAAAGTACTATGCAAAGTAAATCTTGTAATGCAAAATATGGGAAGATATTACTACAGATAATCACATGATGTGATTTGCCTACAAAAAAGCGATTGTATAAAATAAAGTCTTCACCAACATTAAATAATCTCAAAGAAGTCTTTATAATATATTTGAAATAGCCAGTGACTTATAGCATATAAATACTATAGATCAATGAAGAAAAGATGGAATATCTGCCATATACTTGGGAAAATAATATATTTGGCGATGCTTCCAGAAATATAAGCAAAAAAAAAAAAGTCTTGCCTCAATTGCAGAATGGATATAGTAATAACACCTTACTCAGAGGCTTTATTTGTTAAGTAACAAGTGATTAATAGAAATCAAGCACTTATTTCTAGCTCTCTGGAGCAAAGTGAAAATTTGCTAAAGTAACTCTTATGAAAGCCAGAGATTATAAGTGTAAGACAAAACTATTTTCTTAAAACATCAAATTCACTATAAGAAAGAAATCACTTTGAGGTTTGGACTCCAATATTAGTTTGAGATCAGCCTTGGTAGTTTGTTTAAATAGTCAATTGAGGAGTAAAGTTGGATATATTCCCAAGAAAGAGACCATTTCTTTGTTCAGTGGGGCTGGATTCCCTGTCTAAACAATTGGTGAAAGTAAGTGTTGTTCAGATACTTAGCGAGAACATTTGAGTCAATACTAAAAGACATGCACACAGATACTAGGATGTAACACTAAATGAGGTTTTTATTCAAAGTCATGAGAGTAAAGATTCATATCTGAACCTCTCTCTTGTGTGATATTATAACTGAGGAGAGAATTTTCATATGACCTACAAGATATAACCACCTCAAAATCAGAAACTGGTATAAAATACTAGATTGAACAATTAACTTCCAAATAACTTGGAAAGATTAACATAAAACTGCTCCCCCAATCCAAGAATAACTTTATGTTCAAGAACTTAAGATTACTTTACAACTTCAAAGACAACATCACTAATTCAATGTTCCATGCCCTAAGAGATAGTCAAGGAGGACACTTAGAGGTCCCATTCAAAAGTAAAATGTTAAATTAAAAGAGACTTCATAATAAGTAGGGTTAGGTGTTGTTTGAGATGAAGAAAAGGAAACAAAAGGCAAAAACAGGTGGTTTGCAGGACACATAAATTTTTTAAATAAACAATTATTCATCATTGAAAAATGAAGCATATACTAAAGGAAATCAAATAATTTTCTGTTTGTTTCTTATACAGTAGATTCAGCATAAATATAGAAAAAACAAGTAATTACCTAAGTAGATCTGAAGGTAAGGTTGCCAGATGTAGGGGGAAAATACAGGAATTTAAATTTACATTTTAATTTAAAATTTGACAATTTATTGACAACAAATAATTACTTTTCAGTATAAATCTGTCCACACAATATTGAGAATATTACTAAATTATAAGAATGTTGAGAATTATATGAAAATGCTGTTTTTTGTTTATTTAAAATGAAAAGGTAACTTGGGATCATTCATTTTATCTGGTGACCATATATGAAAAAGAAGTTATGAGAGTTGACATCAGAGTAGAAAGGTTTCATGTACATTTATGAAAAACACCATAAGACAAAAATGTAGAGAGAAGGGGCAACAGCAGAATACAAAAGTAATCTCTACACAGAATATTATTCCGCATATATTACTGTTACTTAAAAACACATTGTTGAACTCACGAAGATTATTCAAGTATCAGAAGACCAAGGAAAGAAGAATAAAAGTTTGTTTCTTTCTTTTTTTAGCAAGAAGAAAAATAAATCTCCAAATGACACAGGCATTACAAGAAGTTGTTTTTTTATTATTTAATGGGGATAATAAATGTTTTACTTTGTTAGAATAAAGTCAACTACAGAAAGTGTAGAAATATGATTAATGTCAAAAGCAGGAAAATAAATAAATATGACAAAGCTAAATCAACACAATAAGGAAAACAGGTGGCAGGTGGGGAGAGGGAGAGAAGAACTAAGACAGATAGAGAGTAGGCAAAGGCAGGGACAAAGAAAATCTAGGGTAGAACAATTGTCTAATCAGATATTAGTTAAGTAGATAAGACATGTTATCTACATAACTACATATCTACATGTTACATATCTACTTGTTAGATGTACACTGTTTAAATTTCTGTGTTAAAATATCAAATACTCTAATATTAGATTGAGAAAAAAATTGCTTTTACCTGAAATAATCACACTGAAATAATGAAAATAAAGGATTAGAGAAAATTAAATATCAAAAAAGTAAGGCCACTGATATATGAGGCAAAGGAGACCTTTAAGAAAAATACAAGCAATAAAGAGGGATAGTAACATATAACTTATATGGTGTTAGAGAAAATAAGAAATATGAAAATATGGAAAAACCTTTAAGCATAATATAACACAAATTTAAATGCCTCAGTAGCATTGTCTCAATATACACCTGAGGCAAATTTTATGAGTATCTATTTATGTAGACAAATCCCAGTTTTAGTGATAGGTGTTTAATGTATTACTAACCCAGACTGATGAGTATACAGACATTTAAAAGTTAATAGAAATACTTTGCAATGTTTCTGTACTTACTTTTCTTCAGTTTTTCAATGTGAAACCAAGTAGTAGAGCACACTTTCAGGATTCACAGCTTTGCTAGTAGAGCAAGTATTATTGAAGAATAACCCTCATCTCCTTTCATGTCAAGTCCATCTAATCTAACTAGCACCTTGCTTTGCCTTCTCACATGCTCACTAGCCATCATGCTCATCCTTCTCTTCCAGGTCCATTTTATCATGATGCTGTCTTCTAACTGGGCTTGCTTGGATGACAGCAAAATGCAGGCTGGATATCAAAGCAAAGAAATGAAGGATTTCAAAGCAAACAAAAACATGAACTGCAAGATATTCAGTTTCAGTACAAGGAGTAACTCAATTATAAACACAAAAATGCTTTCCTGAATATTTCAGCCGGTGCATTTACAGCACTGACAAATTATCAGACAGCTGCTCTGCATTACAGATGCGTATCCCATCAAATTAATGTAGATGTTCAAACACCTCAATTTCTACCTCAATCTGCTGGATGTAGCTCCTGGAATACTTTCCAGGGAGTACATCTTTTTCTTTAGAACAAATATTGAAGATTTATATATCTCCAATAAAAGAATAAAAGTTTCTTTTATTAGCAAGAAGAAAAATAAATCTCCAAATGAAAGAGGCTTTGCAAGAAGTTGTTTTTCTATTATTTAATGGGGATAACAAATGTTTTACTTTGTTAGAATAAAGTCAACTACAGAAAGTGTAGAAAAATGATTAATGTCAAAAGCAGGAAAATAAATAAATGTGAGAAATAGGGCAAAAAAGCCTAGTTAGTTCCATTGAGTTCTTTTATCAGGTCGCTAATTGCACTCTTAATTGCCTCCCAAATTCCTAACATTTTAATTCCATCACATTGAGGGGGTTTAAATTCCAACATATAAATTCTGGAGGGTCACATATATTCAAGCCACAGGCATCAAATGGAAAGATTTTATACATACACACACATACATGTATATATATATATATAGAGAGAGAGAATTTGGTATACATTTTTCAAACTTTATATCATAACCGGAGACCCAAATATCTTTCAAAGAATTTTGTTCTCTCTCTATATATATACATATATATATATACACACACACACGAATTGTTACATAATTAATTTTATATATTTTATATATATAAGAATTGTTATATAATTAATTTTATATATGTGTGTGTATAGATATTTAAGAATTGTTGCCAAAATGACCACAACTTTAAACCGTTTTTCAGTGGTCTGGGTAAACTGTTTCATATTAATTATGTAAAACCTAATTTCAAGTTGGCCACAGATCTCTAAACCTCCTACTTTTATAGACTTGAAGATGTAAGTAATTTAAATTAGGGTTGGTATTTCATTTTTTTGTTATCTAAACCTTAATTTCTTGGAATAATAAAGTCTGATATTCCACAAGAAAACTGCTTGAGTTTAAGCCATTTTCAAAAGAAATTTGCCTTCTGCATTATTGTGTTCCAGACATTAAGTGACTATAGGTACTGGGTGTTTGTGATGGTAAAGTAAACTCTGTGCAGTTCTTTATGAAATTGTCTATATAACTGTTGGATACATTGGTGATTTTTAAATGGGTTGCTTAATATAGGATCCACTATGTATATTCACATTAAAAATTAACTTGTGATTTGACTGTGTCCTGAATTTTAGAACACCACATGTGCAGAAATGTATTCAAAATTAAGAAAAGAAGTACACTTTTATCTGGATGCTATTAAATTTGTACATGAAGTATCAAATATCAGTTGATTGTTTTTCTTTTTTTTTACTTCATAAAAATACCTGTTTGGGATTTTTTTTTAATTGGGAGAAACTCTCTTCTGTACAGAATAACTATTCCAAAATAGCTACATGTTTTGTTTTCCTGTTGCATGACAGATTTAACTATTATTTCCAGCAATGGTGGTGCCTTCAGAGTCCAGCATTCCAGAAGAGGTAGTGCCCTAAGCCTAATATTACCTTTCTAATTCTGGTAGCTATTATCAGAAACTTTTGAAAGTTTTGTTTATATAGCCTAACATTTTTATGTAAAAAAAATTAAATTTTGCTATGTGTAAGTTTTTGTAACCTAACAGTGAATCCATATTTTTCAATCAGTGTCAAGGACTTCCTATAGTTCTATTCAAGTGTTAAAACAATAAATATATATAGATAATAGTCATTACTTGTGTACACTTATTTTAAATATCTATTTTGGTGAAAATAGTTGTGGGTGTATTAAGAGAAATGAAATAAAAGTATAGCTTCATTCACTTGCCTTTTTACAATATATAAATTCTATCTTTCTTTATCCACAGGATGGTGTTGCTTTTGAATAAAGTGCATACTAAAGATTTCACATTGGTATGGAAATCAAGTCTGTAAGTGCTACTTGTTTTATTTCTGGCAAAAATCTCTTCAACAATTTAAGAAAATATTATAATCTACTGAGCTATATTGGGCATAAAAGCGCCACTAGCATTTCTGTACTTTTCTGTATGAAGTAAGAGTTTTCTGACTAGTTTTTAAACAAATAAAATCCACGTATCTATGAGATTAACAAGTCTTAAACTTGTGCAAATTACAAATAACCAGAGCCCGTGTATAGTTGGTTATTTTTCAAATCAAAGGTACAAAAATTGAAAGATATACTCAGAAATATATATAAACCCAGTTCTAACAGATACGTTCTAGAGTTGCAGAGATAACTATGTTATTCAGAATTTTATTACATAATCTGTTTGAACTCCTTAACTGTCAACATAATTCTGAATTTGGATTCTTCGTATCTGACATTTCTTAGTGAGGCCTTGCCTTTGTCACTCTTGACACATGGTCATTCCTAATTGAGGTGCTAACTCTGCATCATCACTCTTTATTCATGCATGACAGAAAAACAGTCAACAGTTCAATCAGTGTGCACTTTGCCACACTTCTTACTGCCTACTGCTTAAGTAGCATTTTGTGTGATTATTTAAGTCACCTGAATAGACAGAAGAAACTGTTATAATACATAGATGACATCACAAGCAGTCTCTAAATTATCCACAGTGATTCTGCCACAAAACCTGGGACACTGCACAGGTTTGAGTAGAGATATTATTTTCCAGTTCTACGTTGTAAAAGTTTACTTTTAAAAATAAAAATGAAGTCAATTGTAAAGGAGGAGTCCTGTGTTTTAAAACTAATGAAATACTTGAATCCCATTCATGAAGTATAAAGACCAAAGTTTCCACAATATCTCAGTATGTTCCTGCTGCTGTAACACAATACCTTGGACTGGGTAACTTATAAAACCAGAAAGAAATTTCTTACAGTTTTAGAGACTGGGAAGTTCAACATCAAAGCACTGATAGGTTCAATGTCTGGTGAAGGCCTGGTCTCTGCTTCCAAGATGGCACCTTGTTGCTGTATTCTCCAGAAGGGACAAATAGAGCGTCCTGTAATGGTGGAAGGGCAAAAAAGCCTAGTTAGTTCAGTTAAGTTCTTTTATAAGGTCACTAATTGCACTCTTAATTGCCTCCCAAATTCCCCAACTTTTAATTCTATCACACTGGGGGTTTTAAATTCCAACATATAAATTCTGGAGGGTTACATATATTCAAGCTACAGGCATCAAATGGAAAGACTAGAGGCAATATTGTACTATTTATAATGCCTAGAAAATCTGTATTTTAATGTTCAGGGAGAAAACAGACATGTGCTGGGCAAAATGACCTCTTATTTTACAGATGGCAGCCAACCTCTTCAGAGGAAAGAACACAGCTTACCCTTCCCAAATGTAGGCATATGTTTCACCAGTAAGAAAGGTTATACTCACTTAGAACTTTAAGACAAAAATAAGAATGTTTTTTTAAAAAACAATAGCTCCCTTTAGTGTAAGGAATGAGACATTTTATGACTGGAAATGTGGTTTCGCTTGACTTGAATGACAGAGAAATGTTTACAAAGGAGTAAATGTTATGTAACTTCTCATCATATTTGAGTTAGAAGCTGGACAGCAAACCTGGTTACCAAGAGTCATCTAGTCCTTCATGAGAAAAGCCTGTTAAATTACCAAACAGAAAACAAAAATAAAAATGTAAAAATTTTGAAGATTTGTGTTAGATTTATTTGATATCTTCTCAACTTATTTCCTTGGGAGTTTCTGGCATAGCTTACAAATTATATTAGGATCAATTTCACAAGTTAAAAAACTCAATGCATTCTTTTCATAGTCAGTAATTCTGACTGATTGAACAAATTCTTACAGGCAGCCTCAAATTTCTAACCATTTCTTTTGGCTGACAAATGAGCAATGAACTGTTCACATATAAAACACAGTGTGTGAGGAAACCAAGTCCATTTTACCTACGTCACTAGATTGAAGTATGTCTATAGGGAGTCTTCCTGAACCATCTCTTCTGAGTTCTGATTACATGGGGGAAAAGGAGGAATTTTGAAAATAGGTATGCATTAATTTTATGAAATACTTTAAGAACCATTTTTGAAACATATGTGTAATTTAAAAGCCTAAAAAATGGTGACTTATAAACACAAAATTTAGCAAGTCTATCAAAATAAACCATCAGGTATGCATTTAGCACCATGACACTTCAGACTTCTATAAAATATTAAAGTCAGTACTAACGTACTTGTTATATGATACTTTTATTCTTTCTTGTTCATAAAACAATGAACTACCTTACTTTTACAAATTTTGACAAACCAAAATCTCTTAAATATTTTATCTTAAAAACGTTAATAAATTTTTTTCAAAAGAGTAATGCCTTTAAAAAACTCAAGGTTACATCTGAACTTTGGATTTTTTATGCTTTTCGCCTTTTTGTCTTCAATGGAGAAGAAAGATTATTACTCAGATGTGGATTTCTGTTCCAAGAAGCTAAAATAAACCACAGAAGCCTATGTGTTCCCCACCCACATCATGTAAGTCAGTGAACTAATTTTTTATAATGGAAGTCATTGCTATCATTAATGGAAAACAAATGAGTCAGCTCAATGAAAGAAGCAATTAATTTCCTGCAAGTGTCCTGTGCTTTACACTTGTATTAACCAGGAATCCAGGGATCATCCATATGTTATAGTAATTCAAGCAAGACTTAGCAAGTGTGTTAAGTGGACAGAATAATCTATCTGATGGGACAAGAATCAGAACACAGAAGGGAAGAATGAACCTGAGGAAAAACGGAGGCAACATATGCCCCGGAAGCAATCTTGAACTGGCAGCCATCTCTGCCCTTGGGTTCCTCTAGTGCCAGCTAGACATTGACAGTCTCTTTTTAACTCTGATTTCAAAGCAACATTCTGAAGCAAAGCACAGTTTACTTCTACCTTTTTTATAGCCTTACTTAAGGATTAGATGAGAATGAGAATGCACAAAAATTACCTTCAAAAACAATCATTTACTACTAAACTCCTAAGCTGCACATTCTATGCAGCCTTTCTCACTGCTTGTAAGACAAGAAGAGCACAGGGATGCCTTTTAGGGCACCTGCCACTCCTCTGACTTTGGACAATACTTGACTACCTTCCCTGACATCAATGTACTTACTAAAGGTGTACAATGCAGCAACTTGTACAGATAATTAAATCATACTTATTACCTTTTCTTGATCCACTTTTTCTAATTGCCTTTCTAAAATGTAGGTCACTCTGCCTTTTTTCTTCTCTCTGCCTTCATTGTTTTGCTTGCTATTTCCATATTTTTTCTTCTTCCTTTGTTTTTCAATTTGTTTCTGATCTACACCTAATGGGAGAGAAAATAAAGAGTTGCTGCCCATATAAGATTTTTCAAATGAATGCGGGACCAGTCTGCAGGAGTTCTTGTGAGGACCCCGGGAGATTCTGCTTGGCTTTTGGTTGGCATGTGACCTGCTTCAAGTCGCTGTTCCATATTCATTGACTTCAAGCCCCCAGTCCCACTCCTTGCCACTGCATCCCACTTCACTTGGCTGAGATGAATACAAGTCACCCTCATCATGACCGACTCCATCTGACATATCATCCCTCCATGTTGCAAGTTCTTGTCCTTTACACAGATCTCCCTTCACTTTTCAGAAGCAAAGTCTACATTTCTGCCTCTGCTTTTGATTATAATCCCTCTCCTGTCTTTAGGACCCTGACTGAGCCACTGATCCCTATTTTTGTACAGAGCAGTTTTATAACTTTTACTTCCATAAAGATGCTCAAGTCTGTTCTACCCTAAAAAAAAAAAAAAAAAAAAAAAAAAAAAAAACAGAACAGAAATCACACCCTGATACTGCCCCAGCCATTCCAGCCATCTTACTTTTCATTCCCCACTTCCTCTAAATGGGCAGCAGCCCTTCCTGGGGTTTTCATGATTACTCGCATGTGGATCCTTTCCATATATTTTCCTCTACTCCTGATCTCTCTACATATCCTCACATCAATAGTTCTGACAGTTTCCTGCCACACATATGTGAAAACACCACAGTACCAGCTTCATCCCAGGCATGATCATCCCAGGTTTTTGATCATGCTCTTCCTATCCTCCATCCCCAGCAACTGGTGTGGGTATGTTCACATTCCATGTCCTTCAGCTGCAAGAGGGGCCTTCCTCACCACCTCCCTGGAATACTTACATAGCCCAGTCAAGACTCTCCTTGAAGTCAGTCTCTGCCTTCCGGTAATTTGTGGTCATCTGTAACAGACATTACCTGAAGGGAAGGTGTGTATCTGCTGTGCAGTGTCTCTGCCCCAATAGTCTGAGCTCTGATAATCTGCCTCTTTCTTTGCATACTGATTTCCTAAAACACTACCAACTATGTACTAGAAATATTTCATCTGTGTCAACCCACTCACTGGGGCCTGGCCATGGTTGTGTCTTCCTTGCTTGGCATTTGCCTATACTGTCTCCTCAGCCTGAGTTATTCCCACATTGTCATAAAGTCTGATTTGCTATTTGAGACCCAACTAAAATGCCATCTCCTCCTTATTTCTGAAGTGACAAGTAACCAAACCACAACAGTATCTTGCTTCACACAATATCCTGCTCCTGCTTCTTGAAAACCCACAAATACTTGTTTTGTCCACTTTCATGTTTTCCACAGAAGACCCAAGTTTTAATAACTTGTCTGTTCCCTCTGCATTTTGGCACAGATCCCTACATGTCAAATGTTTCAATTATGTTGACCTTTCTCTTCCAGTTCTGACCCACAAACTATTTTTTTTAAAGCTAGCAATGCTAATAAGAAAAAAAATATATACATTCACTGGAGGATTCTGAACCTTTTTTTTCCTGCCTTCTTTTAAAGTCATCAACAGGGACTGAGTTAGTTTCACGAATAAGAGAGAAGCAACACAGTATTTTGCCTCTGTCCCCTCCCCATCTCTTCTCAATCCTTCCCATGAAATTATAATACCAAAAGAGACACTTGATCATTTCAGCAGGCAGAAATGCTACTTCTTCCTGCTAGAAGAAGAAAAGTTACTCTATAATGAAATTCCTTTCTTATATGGAATAGTAATCTCAAAATAGCAATGTTGTTTAAGCACTTCTATATTGAGAAATAAAGAAGACAAACAAACTACTTATCTGCTCTGGTATATATTTTGCACCTGCATGGTGGAATACAAAACTTATTTGGATACAAAGGCAAAGAAATAAAGTATGTTTATTTGGCACCTCATCTGAGAGATGGCAAATTTCAGCCATTTTATTCCATTTGTGCCCAGATGAAATGATTAATATAAAAATTTCTCAATAACAACGTTACTCACTATGCTGCTCAATAATTTTAAACCCAGTACTATAATGTACATTCTATCTCAGATGCAGAACACCTCATTATTCAGTTGATTTTCTTTATTATATCACCTTATTTTATTCCCTTGTTAAGGTCTGTGACAAATGGCTGCCTGTCAGAAACTTCCTCTTGTGGCCATGTCCCCTACTCGTCAGCTGCAGCTCATTTCTTCTGCTGTCCTGGGTAATGGCTTGCTGACCATCTGCCTCAGTGACTAGAAATTCAGGAAGACAAGGGTTTGATTGGTTCACTGTTTTATTTTCACCCCCAAGGAAAGTGCCTAGCAGAGACAGGCTCTAGATCACATCTCACAGAGTGCTTTCCAAAGCAGATTTACTCTGGAATCAGCAAAGTCAAACTTCTCAAAATCCCTTGGCTCTCTAGTTAATTCTGTATGTTCCTGAGTGCCGTGACTATAAAAAGACCTTCAACGATACATGAAATAATTCATGGAATACACAGACTGGTATAAGCAAGAAACTGCTAACAATATGTTTAGGAAATGTTTTGAAGATGATGTATTTTCACTGTTTTGTGGGGACTAAGAAATGGCTTAATTTGAGAAAATTTCTTTCATATTTGAGGATTAAACATTTTGATCCCAAAAGAAAAACGTCTGGCTGTTTGCTCAGTCCCAGAAGAAAGCAGAAACGTCCCACAGCTCTCTTCCCATCTTCTTCCAACTCCAGCAAGGAAAGTGGGTAATCTGAAAGAAGACTGGAATGGGAAAGTGGGACAGACAAGAGAAGTCTGATGACCATTTGTTCTCTTCTGCTAAGTTAATTCACTTTCAGAGCTTTTCCAAAAATTGAAATGCAAGTTTTTACCTAATTTCTTAAGACACAAAAGAACCATATAGATGGAAAAATAAATAATATTTATGTGTTTCTATCACATTAAAGTTATATAATGGGAGTTAGCAGTGTTTCATCATGCCTTCTCAAGATGATAAGGCCCGCGAAAAATAGTTTTTGCGGAAGAGTTTTTGGGAAAATTCCACCTAGTATGCTAGACACTGAACAGTTAATGAAATCAACAGGCCTTCCGGCTAAAAACTCTCAATAAATTCGGTATTGATGGAACGTATCTCAAAATAATAAGAGCTATTTATAACAAACCCCCGGTCAATATCATACTGAATGGGCAAAAACTGGAAGCATTCCCTTTGAAAGCTGACACAAGACAGGCATGCCCTGTCTCACCACTCCTATTCAACATAGTATTGGAAGTTCTGGTTAATGCAACCAGGCAAGAGAAAAAAATAAAGGGTATTCAATTAGGAAAAGAAGAAGTCAAACTTTGTATATTTAGAAAACCCCATCATCTCACCTCAAAATCTCCTCAAGCTGATAAGCAACTTCAGCAAAGTCTCAGGATACAAAATCAATGTGCAAAAATCACAAGCATTCTTATACACCAACAACAGACAAATAGAGAGCAAAATTATGAATGAACTCCCATTCACAATTGCTTCAAAGAGAGTAAAATACCTAGGAATCCAACTTAGAAGAGATGTGAAGGACCTCTTCAAGGAGAATCACAAACCACTGTTCAGTGAAATAGAAGAGGACACAAACAAATGGAAGAACATACCATGCTCATGGATAGGAAGAATCAATATTGTAAAAATGGCCATACTGCTCAAGGTAATTTATAGATTCAATGCCATCCCCATTAAGTTATCAATGACTTTCTTCACAGAATTGGAAAAAAAAAAAAAACTGCTTTAAAGTTCATATGGAACCAAAAAAGAGCCCACATCTCCAAGACAATCCTAAGTCAAAAGAACAAAGCTGGAGGCATCACACTACCTGACTTCAAACTATACTACAAGGCTACAGTAACCAAAACATCATGGTACTGGTACCAAAACAGAGATATAGACCAATGGAACAGAACAGAGCCTTCAAGAATAACATCACATATCTACAGCCATCTGATCTTTGACAAACCTGACAAAAACAAGAAATTGAAAAAGGATTCCCTATTTAATTGTTGGTGCTGGGAAAACTGGCCAGCCATAAGTAGAAAACTAAAACTGGATCCTTTCCTTACTCCTTATATGAAAATTAACTCAAGATGGATTAGAGACATAAATGTTAGACCTAAAACCATAAAAACCCTAGAAGAAAGCCTAGGGAATACCATTCAGGACATAGGCATGGGAAAGGACTTCATGTCTAAAACACCAAAAGCAATGGCAACAAAAGCCAAAATTGACAAATGGGATCTAATTAAACTAAAGAGCTTCTGCACAGCAAAAGAAACTACCATCAGAGTGAACAGGCAACCTACAGAAGGGGAGAAAATTTTTGCAATCTACTCATCTGACAAAGGGCTAATATCCATCATCTACAAAGAACTCTAACAAATTTACAAGAAAAAACAAACATTCCCATCAAAAAGTGGGCAAAGGATATGAACAGACACTTCTCAAAAGAAGACATTCATACAGCCAACAGACACATGAAAAAATGCTCATCATCACTGGCCATCAGAGAAATGCAAATCAAAACCACAATGAGATACCATCTCACATCAATTAGAATGGCAATCATTAAAAAGTCATGAAACAACAGGTTCCGGGGAGGATGTGGAGAAATAGGAACACTTTTACACTGTTGGTGGGACTGTAAACTAGTTCAACTATTGTGGAAAACAGTGTGGCGATTCCTCAAGGATCTAGAACTAGAAATAGCATTTGACCCTGCCATCCTATTACTGGGTATATACCCAAAGGATTATAAATCATGCTGTTATAAAGACACATGCACTCATATGTTTATTGCGGCACTATTCACAATAGCAAAGACTTGGAATCAATCCAAATGTCTATCAGTGACAGATTGGATTAAGAAAATGTGGCACATATACACCATGGAATACTATGCAGCCATAAAAAAGGATGAGTTTGTGTCTTTTGTAGGGATATGGATGCAGCTGGAAACCATCATTCTCAGCAAACTATCACAAGAACAGAAAACCAAACACTGCATGTTCTCACTCATAGGTGGGAATTGAACAATGAGATCACTTGGACACAGGAAGGGAATATCACACACTGGGGCCTATTGTGGGGAAGGGGGACGGGGCAGGGATAGCGTTAGGAGATATACCTAATGTAAATGACAAGTTAATGGGTGCAGCACACCAATGTGGCACACGTATACATATGTAACAAATCTGCTTGTTGTGCACACGTACCCTAGAATAATAATAATAATAATAATAAAAGAAAACACTTTTAAGCACTTCACCTGGGAAGCCTAAATGAGAAGTCCTTCGTTGTAATGTGTCCTTTCCTCAGCAGGGTCTTTACATGTTATCACAGAAATTACTTCAGAAATGTCATTAACAACAAAATGACACTGTAACTCCCAAACCAATGCTTTGACTAATTTATATCTACAAAAAGACCTTCAGTGATACATGAAATAATTCACAGAGTACACAAACTGCTATTCAGTAGGTGAACCTGCTGCAGTCAAAATACAGAACTCACTTGAGTGCTGATACGAGATGGGCACAGCACCTACAGCAGCACCCACATGAGGTATATCTCCAGAAGAGAACTAATTCGTTTAAAGACGCCTGAGCACATTTCCTGCATCTGCATGAAGCATAAATGGTTTTCCCATGAGTCTTTCCTTAACAATAATAGCAAGACCAAAAAGAGTGGTGCCGTGTGGGGGCAATGGGCTGGAGCATGGGAACTTCAGCAAAAATAACTAGATGCACTTTTTCTCAAGAGAATGTTGTGAAATTCCAAACATAACCACTTGCCAATGTATTTGCCTGTCAGAGTGTTCTTATATTTAAAATAATTAACTTTGCTTACAAAATTGTATTTCCCAACAGGAAAAATTAACTCAGTGACAGTGAAGAATTCAAATGGCTTGTTGATAATCATTTGAATTCTATTAAATGTCAATGATTTAACACAAATATCTTAACAAATATTCACAAAATTTACTAAGCCCTTCATTTAACTTTTCAAAATACTATACTTCCTGATTTGAAGATGACTTTCATAAGACTAACCAATTGGTTACATACAAATATAAAGATTTCTTAAGCTGGAAAGAATTTTAGAGATGATAGGCTCTACATGTTTATTTTACACTTACAAAGTGACTACAAAGTGAGACAGTCTAAGGCAGGGCCATAGTCAGGGCACCAGTTTCTGGACTCTTAATATTCTTTTATCTCCACCCTTTCACTAAAAGTGAGGTTTTCTAAATTTGAGGAAATCAACAGAATCAGCAAATTTAAAGAAAAATAACATCCTTGTATGCCATATAAAGGAAGAAATACGTTTTTAAATCACTTATTTTAAATCTGACAAGTTAATAATGTATTTACGAGCTTAGCTCAAACTCTGAAATTATTAGTCATGATGAAAATTTTAAAAAGTAAAAACACCCAATTATATAAAGCTTCATGATATGAAAATTAGGTGACATAGCTGTAACTGTAGTTTTGTCAAAGAATAAAAATGTTCCAATATGTAACTACTGTTTTTTTGCCTCTTTGGTTTGTTTATTTTTTATACCAATAGATATGTTTTGCCAAAACTAAGCTTTCTAGATCCTTAAGTTATAAAAACTGGTATTCACATTGGAACTTATATTTAAAAGATTACTTATTATCCTTAAAAGTTAGCTTGTCCACATCTGAAAATTCACTTTTGTCTTGAAGTTCAGTCTGTCTCTGGGAAAGACTACATTGGAAGAATAAAATTCATGAATATGAAGTTTTAATAATGGAAAACCCAAGAGCATCAGCTGACAAAAAGCCTTGTTACTCAATAAAATGTTCTGAAAAATTTCTTTTCTCTTTGTGTTGTAAAGAATAGCTCCGCCTCACCATAACCACGAGGAATTGTTCTCAGCAAGTAGTACCTGCTTACTCAGTTACTCCTTGTAACTATGTTATGCTGTGAAGTACGTACTGCAGTTGTTAAAAAAAAATAACGTTGGAGTCCGAATGCTATTCCTAGGAGTTTAGTTTTTCAATAATGATAAAACATTTCCAAAAATAATTCCACATATTATCAGCATTAACCAGCTCAGCGGGCAATAGCACAAACTTGAGTGAGCAAAATGCCCTACTCAGCATGTTTATGTGTTATCCTTCCTTTTGGCTTATCACAAATACAAAAAAAAAAAAAAAAAAACCAAAAAGCTGGCCACGTGTGGTGGATCATGCCTGTAATCCTAGCACTTTGGGATGCTGACACTGGCAGATGATGAGGTCAGGAGCTTGAGACCTTCCTGGCCAACACGGCGAAAACCTGTCTCTACTACAAATACAAAAATTAGCCTAGCATGGTGGTGCATGTGGTGCATATCTGTAGTTCCAGCTATTCAGGAGTCTAAGGCAGGAGAATTGCTTGAACCCAGGAGGCAGAGGCTGCAGTACGGTGAGACTACTCTCCAGCCTGGGCGACAGAGTGAGACTCTGTCTCAAAGAAAGAAAAAGCTTTGGGAACATAACTGGTGTTGTGGGAAATAGGGGACCATAGAGGCTGACATGGGGAAACAGGAGAATTTATTTAGATGCACCAGATCAGCAAACTTATATCCAGAAAGGCTGAGTATTGAAGAATGACTGAGCAGGGTTTTTGTAAGCAAACTTACAGAAGCAGAACTAAAGCAGCTAATTATACAATGAAAGCTTATGCAACTTACAGCATAATTGTTGACTTAGCATAACTTCTTGACTTGCATAGCCGGGTTTTGCAGCTGTGTTGAAAGAAAAACTGGAACCTACAAATTTTAATAAATACAATCATTGGTAAACATAGTCAAAATGAATGCTTCAGAGAAGGAGAGACAGTAAAGCAATTTGCTTTTCTTTCAACTTTCCTCCAGTCAGGGGTATCTGCAACCTCCTCCTTTGGCCTCAACTTTTTAGACAGTGTTGTTTTATAACTGTCCTTGGAGTGAGCTAGCTAAGCAGATAAAAGCTTGTTTTTCTTTCCTTTTTAACCCTTGTCTTGCCACATTTTTTCTCTTTTTTGATACCTTTAAAGGAGAAATTTAATAGAAGTCATTAGGATTATTTTATGCTTTATGGGAAAGCATGTTTCTTCTTTGGGCGAAGGTCGATATTTAGTTAGAGCTATTAACTGAGTAGCAGTGTGGCTGGTTATATTGTTTCAGACTACGTATTATGTGTAGAGGGTGGGCACCATTTTATGGGTGCTTTATTTTTATCATGGTTTAGTGGGGAAATAACAGCAAAGCAATGAATAGCATATTTATATTTAGCATGGTTACAAGAGATTCATACCAAGGGAAGGAGGTTGAGCATAGCGACAGAATAGCAATAAAATTATTAGTATTACAGTGCAAGTTATTAGACTTAAGATTTTTAACTATATTTACTTGCTTGGTGAATTTTAAAGTTTTTGCTGTGCATAGACTAGCTATTTTCTGGAGTGTGACTAGAGTAGGGCTTGTCGTCGTCTTATTAATCTTTAGTCTTGCATAGACTGGTCTGTTTTTGGAGTGACAACAGCAGGGCCGTTGTTCTCAGTGACAACCCATTCTTGTTTCATGATTAGCTGGGTTTCATGGTTTGGGTCCTGCTGGCTCATTTACTTGTCTTGTACTGCCAGTTTCAACCCACCATAAAGAATCTAAAGCATGATTCCTGCAATTTTAACAGCAGTGGGTGTGGATAACATTACAGTATGGGGTCCACCGCACATGGGTTCTAGAGAAGTTGGGTTTCATTTTTTAACTCAAACAGAGTCTTTAGATTTAAAGAAGCATGTTTATTCTCTCAGGCGTAAAGGCATTTTTTTATGTACATTAAAAAATGTACATACTTTTTAATGTATATTCATACTCATACCTAAGTATGAATATTTTGTATGGCTATTTTTAAAGACTGCATTTGCTTTTTGATGGATAATTTCTTTAGTTTACAGATATTACTTTTAATTTGACTTTTGATTGAGTGTGGCTGATTGAACAAAATTTTATAGGGTGAATACCTAGTTTATTTAGTGGGGGTGCACCTGACCAGGATGAGCACCTTGGGCAGGATTTGATTCTATCATAATTGAGTTTTTTGATAATTTTTCAATTAACTGCTTGAGTGTTTGGTTTATGTGTTTTATTTTCTTTTTTAAAAATTTGTGGTTGGTAGGCTGTGTGTAACTTTTATTTTGTTTTACACAACTTTGCTAGATTTTAAATTATTTCAACTATAATTGCTGAACTATTGTTTGACTTAAAGTTAGAGGCAGTTTAAACCTGAGGAGAATGTTTTTTAAACAGTATTTTAATCACTTGTGTTTGCTTTTTCTGTCCTGGTGGGAAAGCCTTAACTTTTTTAAAAAAGGTGTAAATAAGTGCTAGTATATAACAATAAACCCTGTCATGAGACAGTTTGGTGAAGTTTACAAGTAAGTTTTTACAAGGCATAGCTTTTATTTTTTGGATTCCTGGGGGCCGGATAGGACTTGCCTTGGGTTGTTTTAAGCATAAGTTACGCATTGTTCACAAACTATTTGAGTGACAGCAGTGAGTCCTGGTACTTAGAAGTAGCATTTCAGAAATTTTTAGTGCCGTTTTTCTTATATGAGTTTTTTTATAAATTAGCTTTACAAATTTAGGGGCTATGATTTCTGGAATGGCTAATTTTCTATTATAGAATTTTTACCATTTTTTCATAACGTATTTTCTAGTTTTTGGGTAAGCCAGGCCCTCTTGTTAGTTACCAGATCCGAGTGTAACTTAGGATCTTTTGGAGTGGAGGTTCTAGGATGAGAAGCATATTTAAGGTTTTTTAAAAACAAAATGCAGCAAAATTATTTTTTCCTGTTTTGCCTTCTTATTAGCTTTCCTGTTTCTTTTGGCTTTTGATGTCCCTGCCTTTTGGTACAACCAATAACGCATTATTGCTGCTTTTTCTGGAGTCTATAGAGCTGTTAAGGGCTATAGATTTTTTTTCTTTGTACTTTATTTATTTGCCTCCAGCTGTTAAGAGATTTTCTTTTTATATACAGTTCTATGAATATGTAGTGTGGTAAAAGTGTATTTAGAGTCTGTATAAATATTGACCTTTTTGTCTTTTGGTAGCAAAAGGGCTCTTATTAGGGCTATTAATTTTGCCTTTTGTGCTCACACTCCAGTAGGCAGAGATTGAGCTTCTACTAGAGATTTTAATGTTACCACTGCATTTCTGGCTTGTTGGATTCTTTCTAGCACAAAATACTTCCATTTACGAAGTATTTGACATCTGGGTTTTTGAGGGGTTGATTGGTAAGATCTCCCTGTTCAGAAAAATACCTCTCCCACTGTTTAGATACAGCTGTGGAGGGGAGCTTCAGGTTTGACTGGAAGCAGGGTGGTCGGATTTAAGGTGTTTACTGTTTTCTAAGTAATGTAATGGTTTTTGTATCCAAGCCCTTGGTACTGCATTATTCTCAAATTTGAGAAACAGTGGTTCTTTCTTTGGCTCATCAGAGTTTTGACTGAGTGTGGCACCTGGACACTTAACTGTCGTCTCAAAGTCAGTTTGTTAGCCTCTTCCATTAGCAAGGCAGTAGTGGCTAATGCCTTAAGGCAAGGAGGCCATCCTAGTGCCACAGAGTCTGTTTAGATACATATGCCACTGGACAATGCTGTAATTTTATAATTTAAGGACCCTATAGCCATTTCTTTTCATTTATGGATATATAGAAAGAAAGGCTTAGTTACATTTGGCAGTTCGAACCCTAGGACTTGAGTGAAGGCTTTGTTGATTTGTTTAAATGCTTTTTGCTGTTTAGTTTTCCAGGGGAGGGTTTAATTCTTACCCATTTTGTAATTTTATATAATGGCTTAGGCATCAGTTAAAAATTTGGATTTAGATATGGTGGAATTTTGTTGTTTCTAGGAATATTTCTTGTTTGACAACTAGTGGTTGTCGTTGGCAGTGTACAAACGGCTTGCTTCTGCTTATGGCCAAGCTGGCACTCTACATGACTTACTATGAAACCTACATATTTGAGCAGTTTATGAAAAAATAGGGTCATTTGTAACCTGCTTTTCACAGGAGATGAGGAGGTCTGGGTTTTTGATCAAACAGTCCTCCTGGGTTGGGGCTGCTAAAGGAAGGTCATCCACGTACTGCATCAAGGCCTATTTATGGTTTGGCAAGTTGTAGGTTTTTTTTTTTTTTTTTTTTTGAGACAGAGTCTGGCTCTGTCGCCCAGGCTGCAGTGCAGTGTCCGGATCTCGGCTCGCTGCAAGCTCCGCCTCCCGGATTCACGCAATTCTCCTGCCTCCGCCACCCGAGTAGCTGGGACTACAGGCGCCCGCCAGCTCGCCTGGCTCGTTTTTTTTTTTTTTTTTTTTTTTTTTTTTTTTTAGTAGAGACGGGGTTTCACCGTGTTAGCCAGGATGGTCTCGTTGTAGGTTTTAAGGTTAGTGCTTCCCTAAAGATTGTGGGACAGGAGGCCAACTACGCCTCCAAGTAAGGGAGCGGGGCGGGGGCAGGGGGAGGGAGTCAGAGCGCGACTGCAGCAGCAGCTACAGAGGCGCCCTGGCGGCTACCAGCCCAGAGAGACCGTCCAGCCTGCGGCACAGGCGACGGCGGCGCTGAGCGGGCGCTACCAGCCGAGCGAGCCGGGGCCGCGGCTCCTCCTTGTCCGGCGCCGCGGCTCCTCCTCGTCCGGCGCCAGCGGCCAGCGGTCGGCGCCCCGCGCACGCACTGGGCCAGCCGAGATCCGCCTTCCGCTCGCTAGCCCGCCTCTTGAGGGAAGCGCCGAGCCAGGCGGCCGACTGCGGCGGCGACTGGGAGTGCGTTGGCCCGGACGGAAAGAGCCTGCAGGGGGCGGGCGAGCGCGAGAGCGCGCGGTGCCAGCTGCCCGGGGGCCAGGTGCGGTAGCCAGAGCGGGAGCCGGCGCGGAGGCGGCCCGCGCCCGGGGCTGGTCCCCGCCCCTCTCTCTTCTTCGGCGGGCGAAGTGAGCTGCGGAGCGGGGAATATGGTCGGGGAAGTGGAAACCAAGGAGAAGCGGAAGCCCTAGAAGGTCAGGAGCAGCCTGCGTAACTTCGGGGACATATTCAACCACCTCGAGAGGTTGCTGGACGAAGAAATTAGCAGAGTACGGAAAGACATGTACAATGGCAAATTAAATGGCAGTACAGAGATAAGGAGTGCAGAATTGCCTGATGCTGTGGGACCTATTGTTCATTTACAAGACAAACTTTATGTGCCTGTAAAAGAATACCCAGATTTTTATTTTGTTGGGAGAATCCTTGGACCTAGAGGACTTACGGCCAAACAACTTGAAGCACAAACCGGATGTAAAATCATGGTCGGAGGCAAAGGCTCAATGAGGGATTAAAAAAAAGGAGGAGCAAAATAGAGGCAAGCCCAATTGGGAGTATCTAAATGAAGATTTACATGTACTAATCACTGTGGAAGATGCTCAGAACAGAACAGAAATCAAATTGAAGACAGAGTTGAAGAAGTGAAGAAATTATTGGTACCTGCAGCAGAAGGAGACGACAGCCTGAAGAAGATGCAGCTGTGATGGACCTTGTGATTCTGAATGGCACCTACAGAGATGCCAACATTAAATCACGAGCCATTGCGTTTTCTCTTGCAGCAATAGCCCAGGCTGCTCCAAGGATCATTACTGAGCCTGAGTCGGTTCTCCCTCCAGCTGCCCTGCCTACTCCTACTCCAGCTAGCCCTACCATAATGCCTTTGATCAGACAAATACAGACCGCTGTCATGCCAAACGGAACTCTTCACCCAACTGCTGCAATAGCTCCTCCAGGGCCAGAAGCTGGTTTAATCTATACACCCTATGAGTACCCCTACACATTGGCACCAGCTACATCAATCCTTGAGTGTCCTGTTGAACCTAGTGGTGTATTAGGTGCGGTGGCTATCCAACGCACAATATTCGTGTCCATCCTTACCACAGGATTGTGACCACAGACCGAGCTGCCACCGGCAACTAACTTATGACCTTCTAACCTCTGAACTCTTAGCCTAATGATGACCTGACCATGCCTGCCTGGGATCAGTTAACTGGTAATTGCCTTTGCTTGCCTGTCATCAGTGCAGCGAGCTGAGGCACTTGTTCATTCGTCTTACCATCTAACCAAACAAAAGACAAAGAAATTGTCCTCCAACTCAGCTTTTTTTTTTTTTTTTTTTTTTTCCTGGTTGGATGAAAGTGATTCTAGAAACTGCACTGAATAGTAGTAAAGCAATAAGGCCCAATTTATCCCACGGCACTGATCATCTTTTAATATCCCACCCTAAGCGAACGGTAAGAAGGCCTCTCTTAAGAAGGGGAGACAGGTGGACCTTAACTACTCAATGACAGAGGTAGTTACTGTAAGAGACTTCTAGGAATCTTTTTCTTCTCATAGTGAAGTCAAAGCTCTCTGAATGTACTGTGTGATGCTGCATCATGCATGAACCTTCGGTCAGGGATATCATTGGTTAAGCGATTTCAAAAGTATTCAAAATTTGATGTGCTGTTTAGTCACTACAGTGCCCTCAGCAGAAGTTGCAGCCTTTTTTATATTGCCTGCCAAAATTTGAAATATTAGAAGAAAGTGTGCCATGAGAGAAAAACGTAAGGAGTTTTGAAAAGTAATGCAAATAACAAAACTGCAACACTGTTTTGAAAAAGATAAACACCTGAGTTAAAATTACTGAATCTTCATTTTACACCTTCTAAAAAAGTGTGAGAACAAGGTACATGCATTATGTGTCACGTTGCTGGGCAAACTGTTCAAGTATTTTTTTTTAAACCTCCCTGTATGGAAAACAATCATTAAGGATGTAGAAACCATGCTTGCCTATTTGCTGTATATATGTAATGAAATTGTAGATACAGTGTAGTGCATTGAAACAAACGTACAAAAAGTAGATACGTTTACTATGCAAGGGTGCTGGTGCAGAAAAAATATATATATATTTTTGGAAATGTAGCATTTTATACTTTCAAGTGTTATAAAAAAAGAACAAGGAAACCCTTTATTTCATTAAATTTTTTTCTGGTGGTTGTCAAGAAACAAAAGACCAGAAGAGCCTTTTTGTCTTTTTTTTTTAATTATTTTTTAAGTATTGGAATAAGTCTAAAGAAAAGAAAGTGCCTTATTTTCCTTCATGGTCATTTAGTCAAGTGTCTCATAAAGATCAACTCCTCCCTCAGAATACAAGTTAATGCATGTTACTCAATCACCTAGTATGTGAAAAAAGATATGAGGGAGACAAATGAGTTGATGGTTTGAATTATGTGATTTTTGCCACATTACCTTGATGCAAATTTGCCAAATCTGATACTGTGAAAAGATTTGATAACTTTTCTAATGCCTGACTAGTAAGTTTTAAAACATCATTCTTTAAAAAATGATTTAATACTTTTGGTTATTCCAATATTCAATGTTAAGCCAAAGGATTCTGAGATAAAAATGATGTGTCATCTGAACTTCAGTTTACAGACAAAATTAGAGCTTTGTTTTATTTGGATAAGGGGGATGCATTCATTTGGTTTTGATTTTTATTTTATTTTTAAATAATTTGAGATAATAGGATACCTAGCAAATGTTTTCAGAAAAGTGAATCTTTGTGATTTTCATTCTGGAAAACAATGTTTTAAATCACCCAGATTTAATCACATGTCTTTATATCATACCAGATAACTGGTGTAGTGTATCCTTTTACTGTTTCAGTAACTTCTGCCTCCCTCACCCGTTAACTTTAAAAGAATGTGAAAAACTAACATCATAGTGTATATAAATACTCAACCCCATTTCAGCTTAAACTTCTAATTTCTCAAGAAGCTGAAACAGCTAGTTATATAGTTGAAGCAATTTGTATACAAAGCCTACATCTAAACACTTGAGTGAATAATCATTAACTGCTCAGTACCAGATGTGACAAATCTCAAGTGACAGTGGACTCCCCCCCAGCTTAGCAACTCATCCCCTCTTCCACACCTTCCCAGCATCATAGTCAGAGGTCAGCAGGAAGTTGAGTCATTACCTTCTTGGTGACCTCCCCTGCCATCTTGTCTCACTTGGAAACCGTTGTCAGTTTATTTATACTTTGCAATAGACATTCATTGTTTTGTATCCAGCTAGCTTTGGTTTAATATGCCATTGCTTTGTCTTTCTGTTGCAGACACAGTTTTGATTTATTTACAATATATGCTGTGCCATTTTGATTTTAATATTGTTTGGTTGCTTTAATAAGTTTGCAACACTCAAACACTTAAGGTGATAGTTTTTAAAAACAATACCAGTATTTGATCCAGTTTCATCTCAACTATGTTATACCTGGACATTTTAGATGTTTATAGAAAGTCTTTTATGTGGAAGAAAGTAAATATATGAAATAATAAATGTGTGACATTTATGGATAATGTTGGCTCTGAACAACCTTTTGAAAACTTGGTTGACAAAATTTTGGATCAACTGAAAAAAGCATGACTTTTGAAATCTCTGAATGCCTTGGTTCTCAGTATTATTCTTTCTTGAATTTATTTCTTATTAAAATATGTAGTTTTTAAGGCTTTTTTCCTGACAGTACTATGTAATTTTTTAGCCTGGGTAGATGGGAGTGTCGCTTGTATGTTATCGTACAGCTGACATGTGTTTTTGTCTATTCTTTATTATCTTAGTTTCATGCTATGTATGTACCATAACCAACCTATTGCCTGTGAGAAACATGTAAGATAATGTATTTACAGCCATTGTTACAAGTTTATAATATATTTTTCTATCTTGTTTTATATGTATGTTATATAACATTCAAAAAATTTTTTTCTTGATTTCGAAAAGGATACAAAATGCAAAATCCACAATTTCGATAACTGAAAATTGCCAGTTGTTTTGCATACTTTATTATATTGTACTATATATAGTACAGACTATATATAGTATTTTGGGGGGCTTTTAGTTAGCTAATGAATGAATACATTAGACACTTTTGAGTTTTAGTTGGGGTTTTACATAGCTTGCATTTTAATTATTTGGTTCTTTGCTGTTTCTATTAACCTACAGCATTATTTTACTAAATGTTATAATACCAATCTAAAAAAAAAAAAAAGATTGTGGGAGAGTCTTTGAACTTGTGGGAGCCTCGTCTAGGTGAGTTGCATAGCTTTTTTGTTTTGTTGAAATGCAAATACAAGTTGACTAACTTGGGCTAAGCAGATATAAAAGAAGACACTGTTTAAGTTACAACTGTAAATCAGGTAGCACTTGCTGGAATGAGATTTATTAAAGTATAAGCATTTTGTACCACTTGTATCACTGGTGCCTCCCGGTACTCCGCAGGCGCTGATGCTGGCTTGCATTATCTGGGTCCCAGTTGGGTCCTGCTTCTGGGAACTGACCCTGAGTATACACCTGAGCATTTTCTGTGTTTCCTGGTGAATTGGCTTCTCGACAGTGAAGAGCTCCCTGTGTTATCCTGTGGCACTCCTCTGTGTTAAACAACATTAGGAGAAGTTGCCTGTAATTTTGCCAGGTTGGACTGTGTGTTATAAAGATGGACTGCATTAGACCTATGAAAGCTTGGGGCTTTTCTGTGTAGGAGGGAGTGTGGTAGTTTAAATTTAGTAGATTAGTGGTTTAAAAGAGCTAATAGATGAAGGTGTGTTGCCCCCTTCCCCACTTGGATGTGGCACTGGTCATTTTAATAGATGAGTCCTCACATTTCCCTGAAAGGCATTTGCATAGCTTGCGCATGACCAGATTTGAGATGGCCTGGTTGACTATCGTGACTCCCTGGCCTCTCAAGGCTCTGATTCTTCCCTCTGGGGTGAAACTTGGGGTGTGCTAGCAATGGAACCTGACTCTTGGGGGACTGTTGGCCTCAGCAAAGTGGGGTAGGCTATGACATATGGAGGAGAATTTTTTTTCCTTTTGCAGTTTTTGTAAAACTAGTTTTACTTGCTGTCCTTGGGACTTTCTCTTAACTCAGTGTTTGCTGGTGAAGTTGCTTTTATTTTCACTTTTGTCTCAGCCTGTGCTACAAGTGTTTTGCAGTAAGCTGCTAAACAGGGCTGGATTCATGCTGTTCTTGTTTGTATTATATTTAATTATGAGTTAATTTAAGAAAATTGGTCTGTCTGCCCTGACACTCCTCAGACCCCTGTCATTACCTCAAACACATGACCAATTGTTTCCCTGTGTATAGTGTTTTTGGTCACCTATTTAACACCAAAAGAGGTCCAGTTTACTTTACAGAGAGGTTTTCACCTTTTAGGGGTTAGCTTAATTTTATAGTCCCCTGCAAAGTTTTTCTTAAAGTTTTGTTTAGCATATATTTGAATGGTGTATGCTTTGATGACTCTTTCCATTTCCTTCCAGTTATGATGCAGTCTTGCTGACATTTTACTTTTGTTTGGGACCAGCTATACCTTCTCCTATTGTGGGGGCTTTTAGATGTTACTTAGCTTTGGAGAGTCTCTTAATCCCACCACAACTGCTGCAGTTGTGGGGTAGTTTCTATTAGCCATGTGCAGATTGCCACTTGTCTTGTTCGGCTGCACACTTGGCTTGGAGCACAGTCTTTGCTAAGAGACTTGTGGTTCGTCACTTCGTTGCTGATTAACCTAGTTAGGCCTCTCCATTCACACACTTTCACACACCACCCCACTCCTAGTTCCCATGTTCCCAGTTGGGGAGGTGAGCCACTTTCACTACCTTCAGTTTTCTTCTGAGGTGACTTAGCCAGCCACTCTCACATGCTGTGTTGGTTGGGGTGTAAATTTCTTCTGAATTAGTAAGCCACTCTCACTGCCTGTACCCGCTCTGGGTTGGATTACCGGTTACACCCTAGGAGGTTATTTGGCTCCCCTTTGGTCCTTATGGAATCGGTCCTGCCTTCAATCCCAATATCTTACTGTGATTTCTGAAGCTGGCTGTTCTGGAGTCATCCTGTAACCCTTATGTACCATTGCAATGCTGGGTAGGGGCACCAGGTCACAAAAAGGCTGATCTCCCCTCCAGACTAAAGTTCTCTCAATGGTGCTTCTGGGCTCACAGGACTCCTGAGACCCAGGGCTTAAGGCCCTAGAGGCAAAGGAGACAGTAAACTTGTCATCTCCACTCCTGGCTGTCTCACCAATAATGTTGCAGGAAGCAGAGGACCAGAGAGACTGATAGGGGGAAAGAGAAGGATTTATTTAGGTACCCTGGCTCAGCACACTTACATCCAAAAAGGTTGAGCATTGAACAAAGACTGAGTGGAGTATTTATAAGCAAAATTACAAAAGCAGAACTAAAGCAGCTAATTATACTATGACAGGTTACATAATTTATAGTGTAACTGTTGACTTAGCATAACTTGTAGCCTTGCATAACTTGTGACCTTGCCGCTGAGTTGAAAGAAAAACAGAAACCTTCAAGTCTTACTAAATACAAGCATTGGGAAACATTGTCATAATTAATGGTTCAGAGAAGGAGAGAGTATAAGTATTCATTTTTCTTTTCAACTTTGCTCCAGTGTTGGATGTTTGGAAACCTATCTTTGGCCTCGACTTTTCAGGCAGTGTTATCTTATAACCGTCCTTGGAATGAGCTGGTTAAGCAGAGGAAAACATGTTTTTCTTTCCTGTTTAACCCTTGTCTTGCCACACTGGCACTTGTGGAAGAGAACTATATTAAACATGCAGACACTGAAGCTCCAGCCCAGAAATATGGAGTCAGTTTGGTCTGCTTTGGGGACCAGGTATTGGTAGAAGTCTGCTAGTGACTCAAATCACAGCCTGTGTAACCCACTGGTGTGGTTACTTACAACACCCACTCATCACTGTTACAACAATCATGCTCCAGAGCCCACTGCCACATTTGAATTTGCTGCAATCATATGGACGTGAGACCCTTATCCACACAAATCACTGTGGCTTACAGCTGTAATCTCAGCATTTTGAGAGGCAGAGGTGGGCAGATTAACTGAGGTCTGGAGTTTGAGACTGCCTGGCCAACATAGTGAAGTCCATTTCTACTAAATATACAAAAAATTTGCCAGGTGTGGTGACCCATGGCTGTAGTCCAGGCTACTCGGGAGGCTGAGGGAGGAGAAACACTTGAACTTGGGAGGCAGAGGTTGCAGTGAGTGGAGATCATGCCACTACACTCCAGTCTGGGAGACAGAGTAAGACTGCCCTCACTCACCCAAAAAAAAACAAAACAAAACGAAAAAAACCTGTTGGTATTTCAATACCAAAATATTTTAAAAGATATGTATGATTGTTCCACCTTTATAAATCATCTCCATTTTTTTGCTTTAACAGATTTTTGTACATTTATTGTTTATCTTAATAAACTGAATTTATTCACAGAACCATAAAGATGCTTATTAATACCATATTGCATGGTCTATATGTCAAGTTTAGCAAATATGAATTATCCATTTATTTGCTAAAAGCCATCCTTTTTTCTCCTCATAATTTAGATGATTCTCAAAGATGACACATTATTTTGCAATCTGATTCTAACTTCTATACTCCCACATGGTCTGCAAAATTTATCTTAAAAAGTTTCTAGAGTAAGCCTTTGCAAAGTTGAAACTGCAAAGACTGGCAGAGTAAGTAATATGATTCAGCTGAAGCCAGTCAATCAGAAAGTTGTACTTACCACAGCTTCTGCTGTGGAGGAATGGAGAGTCTGTGCTTTGTCTCAGTGGGTGACTGATGGGGCATTCTGTCAGAACAAGGACTGGGAGAAGCACCATGTGATCTGCCAAGGCCTAAGGTTCAGAAGGAACCAAGGCAAGAATATTACCAATTGCATGAAGATACCAAGAGGTTTCTAAAGAGCTCTGTTAGTTTGAAAATAAATTGTTATCATTGAAAATAGCAAATTATGATGCATAAGATCCACAAAACTAATGATTCAACCACCTAAGTTAATTGTAGTGGCAATAATAAAATGCATGAAAGCAACAGGCAGCAAAGGAAAGGGAACTGTTAGTATCTAAACATATCTGTGTGTTGAGGAAACATTAGGCCTTGCCAGTCTTTCCTGCTGACACTCTCAGGAACCCTGTATCATTGGTAGGGGCAGGAGAGGGTAGCTACCAAACTGCAGAGCAGCACACAATGCTTTTTCCAGGTGGCTAACCTTCCAGATACATTTCCCTTTTAAGGCTTCTTTTTTTGCTTTTGGAAAGGGTGTGGAGAAGTGTTGTCTGGAGGAACTGTCCCTGTGTAGCTTCAAGGCTGCACTGCCTGTGAGTGCTTCCAAGACGTCATTTCTTTGTTTTTCAAATGTTTTCACCTGAGACAACTATGTCTTCTGCAAATATATATCTTCCTGGAGAACTGGAAGTAATGTTTTTGAAAGCTTTCAGGAAGTGCAGAGATGGTGAACTCTTTGCTGGTAGTGAGCTTTTGGCAGTGATGTTAATGACTATCTGATGGCAATTTCTGAAAGTCTTATCCAGGTGTCTGGCATCTTGCTTGAGCTCTTTGACCCTTGCTTAGTATTAACTACAAACTCAAGGTCAGAAATGGAAGGACTACCCTCCACACCTCCATTTGATAATTTGGGATCCTTGGTGTAACCATATGTGCTAGAATTCTTTTGTGCTTAAAAGGATTATTTTAGAAATCCTGATGTATAGCACCATTGCAGAGCACCATATTGCTACTTACTAATCCACAGACAGAATGATTGATCAAAGACTGTTTGGATTGCAGGACAATTTGTTCTCTAGGACTGCACAGTATAAAAAGCTAATTTCAGAAGTGAGTGCACAAGGAAGATAAAAAAATTCATATGCTTGAGAATATTATTTTTTAAAAATTGAAGACAGCAATAATAAGGACAAACTTGCACATTAAGCAGTTTCTGAAGCCATGGTAGTAATAACCAATAATATTTATTGTGGGCTTATTGTACCAGCTACAGCTTCATATGTATTTTGTTACATGGTACAATTTCAGAATCCATTATGCACAAATTTCACATCCCAAAAGCTCTGAAAACCAAAATTTTATTCCTAAGTTATTTGGTGGAAAAGCCTAGCCAGACTTGAACTCATTTGGTTAAATAGTTTGACCTGAAAGGTTGTGAACCCATTTATTATCTGTATTTATACCAGGATGACTATTCATACAGTTGACTGCAAAATAATTAATGCATTTCACTGCAGCAGGTGCCTCAGAACTCTCATGCTGTGGATTGTGTGTGCTATGAAATCCACAATATGCGGCCTGAGTTTCAGGCAAGGAAGTAAGAACCTGCATTCATAACAACACTGTGGTCAAGGAACTATCACAGCTCCCATTTTATAGATGGAGGACTAAAGCTTACTGAGGCTGGATCACACAGTTAGCAGGTCAAGACCTACTGGACTTCCCTAAGACAAAGTCAGTGCATGTGTCCCACTCTCCTGCAATGCCTTCCTACGATGCTGTCAGAAAGAAGCTTGCCCTCAGCAATGCATACATGTGCAAAAAGTTCTGTCCCGTTCAACTATTTGTATTAACATAAGACTATGGTTTCAGTTGTGAGAAGTTTCACAGACAGAACTGAAAAAAAATGAAGAACATAAATAAGTAGAAATGAATAAAGAGATAACAATAAATCATTGCTGGTAGAAGAGAGCAACAAACTGATGAAGAAAGAGTGCAGATGGGAACAAGCAAGGCTCAGAACAGGTGTGAAAAAGCAGTTGAACTGGTAACATGTACACACTTTCTTTGAGCTTGAAAAAAACTGAAAAATATACATCTCAGCTTCAATATCCTTCTTATGAAGTAGGAAGGGGCAAAGATGTATCCACAGTGAAGACACTGTAATAAAATCATACCAATCACCATTTACTGAGTGTTTTTTATGTCCCAGGCACTGGACTGAAACCCACCTCATTTCACCTTTTTCATCATGGCTCAATAGGTATTAGTTTCCCCATTACAAATGAGGAAACTGAGGCCCAATGAAGTTATGGTAACCTGTCCAAGATCAAACAAGTAACTTCAAAACTGGGGTCAAAAAGAAGAACAGTTCTCTGATTCTGAGGGCAACGTTCTCTTTACTAAATCACCCTGCTCCTCCTGCGCATGCATAAGGAATCTGTGAAACTACTGAACTGGTGTTAATGTTGGGATAACAAATAGAAAAGAAAATCCCAAGATCAACATGGAGACTTCTATGTCACCATCACATTTAGTCCATTTACATTTAAGGTTAATATTGTTACGTGTGAACTTGATCCTGCCATTATGATATTAACTAGTTATTTTGCTCATTAGTTGATGCAGTTTCTTCCTAGCCTCGATGGTCTTTACATTTTGGCATGTTTTTGCAATGGCTGGTACCGGTTCTTCCTTTCCATGTTTAGTGCTTCCTTCAGGGTCTCTTGTAAGGCAGGCCTAGTGGTGACAAAATCTCTAAGCATTTGCTTATCTGTAAAAGATTTTATTTCTCCTTCACTTATGAAACTTAGTTTGACTGGATATGAAATTCTGTGTTTAAAATTCTTTAAGAATGTTGAATATTGGCCCCCACTCTCTTCTGGTTTGTAGAGTTTCTGCTGAGAGATCTACTGTTAGTCTGATGGGCTTCCCTTTGTGTGAAACCCAACCTTTCTCTCTGGCTGCCCTTAACAGTTTTTCCTTCATTTGAACTTTGGTAAATCTGACAATTAAGTGTCTTGGAGTTGCTCTTCTCAAGAAGTATCTTTGTGGTGTTCTCTGTATTTCCTGAATTTGAGTGTTTGCCTGCCTTACTAGCTTGGGGAAGTTCTCCTGGATGATATCCTGAAGAGTGTTTTCCAAGTTGGTTCCATTTCCCCCCTCACTTTCAGGCACCCCAATCATACGTAGATTTGGTCTTTTCACATAATCCCATACTTCTTAAAGGCTTTGGTCATTTCTTTTTCCTCATTTTCCTTTAGACTTCTCTTCTTGCTTCATTTCATTCATTTGATCCTCAATCACTGATACTCTTTCTTCCAGTTGATCGAGTTGGTTACTGACGCTTGTGCATTTGTCACGTATTTCTCATGTCATTTTTTATCTCTGTCAGTTCGTTTATGGCCTTCTCTGCATTGATTATTCTAGTTATTCATTCTTCCATTCTTTTTTCAAGACTTTTAGTTTCTTTGTGCTGGGTATGTAATTCCTCCTTTAGCTCTGAGAAGTTTGAGGGACTGAAGCCTTCTCTCAGCTCGTCAAAGTCATTCTCCGTCCATCTTTGATCCGTTGCTGGCGATGAGCTGCATTCCTTTGGAGGGGGAGAGGCGCTCTTATTTTTTAAATTTCCAGCTTTTCTGCCCCGCTTTTCCCCCATCTTTGTGGTTCTGTCTGCCTTTGCTCTTTGATGATGGTGACATACTGATGGGGTTTTGGTGTGGGTGTCCTTCCTGTTTGTTAGTTTTCCTTCTAACAGTCAGGACCCTCAGCTGTAGGTCTGTTGAAGATTGCTTAAGGTCCACTCCAGACGCTCTTTGCCTGGGTATCAGCAGCAGAGGCTGCAGAAGATAGAATATTGCTGAACAGCGAGTGTACCTGTCTGATTCTTGCTGTGGAAGCTTCGTCTCAGAGGTGTACCCTGTGATGTGAGGTGTGGGGTGTCGGCCTGCACCTAGTGGGGGATGTCTCCTAGTTAGGCTACTCAGGGGTCAGGGACCCACTTGAGCAGGCAGTCTGTCCATTCTCAGATCTCAACCAGCATGTTGGGAGTTCCACTGCTCCGTTCAAAGCTGTCAGACAAGGTCGTTTGCATCTGCAGAGGTTTCTGCTGCCCTTTTTTTTTTTTTTTTTTTTTTTTTTTTCCAGTTGGGCCCTATCCCCAGAGGTAGAGTCTACAGAGATAGGCAGGCCTCCTTGAGCTGCTGTGAGCTGCACCCAGTTCAAGCTTCCCAGTGGCTTTGTTTATCTACTTAAGCCTCAGCAATGGCGGGTGCTCCTTCCCCAGCCTGGCTGCTGCCTTGCAGTTAGATCACAGACTGCTGTGCTAGCTATGAGGGAGGCTCCGTGGGCGTGGGGCCCTCCCGGCCAGGTGTGGGATATAATTTCCTCATATGCCGTTTGCTAACACCCTTGGTAAAGCACAATATTGGGGTGGGAGTTACTCGATTTTCCAGGTGTTGTGTGCCTCAATGTCCTTCAGCTAAGAAAAGGAATTCCCTTCCCCCTTGCAGTTCCCAGGTGAGGCAATGCCTCGCCCTGCTTCAGCCCTCACTGGTTGGGCTGCAGCAGCTGACCAGCACAGATTATCCAGCACTCCCTAGTGAGATGAACATGGTACCTCTGTTGAAAATGCAGAAATCACCCCTCTTCTGTGTCGCTGGCACTGGGAGTTGGAGACTGGAGCTGATCCTATTTGGCCATCTTGCTCTGCCCCCTCTGAGTAGTTAACTTTTTTATGGAACCTGCATAATCTAGTATCTGGGCCTTCAGCCATGCAGAATGCTCAATCTGAAATGATTCAAAATAGGAAAAGAAATTATTGTAAAACAAATCACAGCCTGCTTCAAAAGGAAAATTTTTTTAATCCTGTTTGTATTCTTTTAGTTGAGAAGATTTATGCCAGTAAATGACAGGGTCCTTAGTTTAAAAATTACAAACAGAAGACAAACAAGTTATGTTTCAAAGATTTCACCATCTTTTTCATTCATATCAAAAAATTCTGGGGCATGTGGGCAGAAGACACAGTGATTGATTGTAATCCTCAGGATAAGAATCAAAAGGTAAGAGTGGATAAAACCGGATAGTCCAAAAATTTTACATTTAGGTGTGTTTGCTTTCTTCTCCATGTTATTACTATTATGAATATAATATCATATTATTACTAGAGAATTTTTTCAAATTACAAAGAATACCTTTATTGTATTTGGGGGTATAATGTTGGATGTTTAAATCAATCTGATTTACACAGGTGTGACTTGGGCCAAGTTTACATATTAACAAAGTGTACTGGTATGGAAGTGTAACTGGCAAGAAGCAATACTCACTTCATCTTGCAATTGTTTTGCAGAGCTGGCCTGTGATTTTTGAACTCCTCACACTCAGCTACCATAGCATTTCCTGCTTTCTGCAGTTCTTTCTGAAATACCACAATTTCACAAGCCAGCTAAACTAGACCTAAGAAGATCAAAAGAAATCCTAGTCATTATCAACCTTAAGTTTTCTTATTTCATTTAACAAAAATATTTAAAGCGGTTTTACATTGTTGTTTCTTTTCTTGGTACTCATGCAATAAATATAATGTTAAATCTAACAAGCTCAGCGTAATTCTGACACTCAAATTTCAGGACATAGTAATTTAGTGCATTTTAGTGTAAACGTTATTACTCTTGGAGTCATATGTCAAGTAAAAGAACTCTTTCAAATCCTCAAATTAACCTAAAAGGCGGTTTCCCTCCTCTACCACTCAAGAAGGAGCTTTCTATCTGGTCTACCTGTTAATGATGTCCCCAAGATCCAAAATAATCTGTACATCTGTCAACAGCAATTGGGATCCAGGTAGAAAGCAGATGGCTCCCACAGCCAAAGTCATCTAGGAGTTCTTTAATAAAGGGTGACTTATGCAGCATACCCACAAATGATTGTGAAATTCCATGAGGTAGTAACAGGGCCAGTCTATTAGCTCTCCTTGTGCCTGGAGAATCAGAGAAGGGAGAAATTCTCAGCACTAGAGAGTGAGAGGCATCACAGAGCACTGGCAAGAGGTCATCAAAGGCACTATGACCTCTCTTGGCTGTGAAGTACAATGGTCAGTCTTGGGCCAGTATATGTGGAGACTGGTATTGTCACTAGCCAAACCCAATCAGCAAGCAGAGCATAAGGGATGCCTTGATACCACCTAGAGGTATCAACTATCAATTTTTATAAATCTTTGAAATACAAAGCATAGTTATATAATACTGCCTTGATATAAATTACTAAAACATGGAAATCAGGAAAAAGATATATGGTTTAGGAGATGCAAGTTTTCATTTCTACTCTCTTCCAGTTGTCATTTAAGTAATTTATTTTGTGTCAGAATCTCCAGTTTCTCTTCTTTAAGTAGTGAATAATCACTCATCTCTACTCTTTTCATTCCACGTAAGGTTTCATTTTGTTATTGGCAAGACTGGGCTTTGACACACTCTAACTCAAACTGAAATTTAAAAAGGAATATTTACAATTGAATAATGACTTTACAGTGCTGCAAAACTAAAATCTGGCACGCTCCTTTAGGCATAGTGTCACAATTTAATTAAGGTCACTAAAGAGATGTCTGAATCTCTGCAATAAGGCCCTAACTACACTAACAAAAATTATCTTCTGCCCTGGAGTTGAGGCAGAGAAAGCTTATAGACCATATCCCATGAAGCAAGTTCCTTCCATGATTATCACCACAATTTCCAGAGACAACCAAGAACCCAATAAGAATCACACATTATAGCAATATGTATTTTTTAAATATGAAAAGGTAAGGTAAAAATGGCCAGGCATGGTGGCCAACGCCTGTAATCCCAGTGATTTCAGAGTCTGAAATGGGAGAACTGGCTGAGCTCAGGAGTTTGAGATAAGCCTGGACAACATGGCACAGTCCCATCTCTACTAAAAAGGTAGCTGGGCATGGTCTCTCATGCCTGTAATTCCTGTTTTTAGGAAGGCTGAGGCAGGCGGATCACTTGAGGTCGGAAATTCAAGAGCATCCTGAACAACATGATGAAATACTATCTGTACTAAAAATACAAAAATTGGTTAGGCATGGTCCTTGGCATCTGTGATCTCAGCTACTTGGGAGGCTGAATCAGGAGAATCACTTGAAACCAAAAGGCAGAGTTTGCAGTGAGCTGAGACCATGCCATTACACTCCAGCCTGGGTGACACAATGAGACTTCATCTCCGAGGGGTGGGACAGGGGGATACAAAAATTACCTGGTGTGGTGACACATGATTGTAATCCAAGCTACTTGGGAGAATGAGACACAAGAATTGCTTGAACCCAGGATGTGGAGATTGCAGTGAGCTGAGATCATGCTGGTACACACTAACCTGGGTGACAGAATAACACTCTACCTTGTAAGAGAGAAAAAAAATAAAATCTGAACACGGGAGGTGCCTCCATTTTTCCAATATACTATATCTCATATTTGAGTATGAAGGCCTACAAAGTTCTCACATAAGTCAAAGTTCCCAAAATAAGTTTTATATACAATATATGTTGTAAGTACCTAAAATTCTAGCTTGCAATGAATGAAGAGCACACAACTGAAAAGTAAAGAAGCAATGGCATGTGAAAAATTCCCCTCATTTTGTTTTAATCTATAGGACAAAATGCAATGACAGAATTTTTACCTGCTGCTGATGGAAAGAGTGAACAGGCTGACGTAGAAAATAATAGTGTTGGCCACCTGCTATGAACTATGCATGTCAGTTAGCTCACTAAATTCCCTCAACAACCCTATAATGTAGAAAACTTCCTAGAATTTTCAGCCCAGGAATATGCAGTTACAGAATCTGCCCAAGGCGCACAAGCAATTAGACACACAGATAGGTTTGAAGCAGGACTTCAGGACCCAGAGCACTATCTCCATTTTTCTGTGTGACATTAATTGAAAATAAATATTACTAAATTTACTTCAGCCATCATCCTCTTAACCATACAAATAGAAATCCAAACGTCTCTAGGAGATGACTTAAGATAAATTATTTATCACTAAAATTTCATATATTGCTTAAAATCTATTTTGAAAAACAATTAATTATTCCTTTCACCTTCAATTAGTTGATTAGTACTAATGAGGTAGTCATCCTTTAGTTCAAGTTGTCACCTGAGAATCAGAATGAGTTTCTCAGTTATCTTTCTAGAAAGCCCAGTATCAATGCAGGAGCTTATGTATGGCACAGGTGTACCTGAGGGCACTTAACCCAACATTGTGTAAACTTCAAAGTCCCTCAGTATTACAGCCATGGATAAAAAGTCCAGTAAAAACCTCCCACAGTCCTATAAAGCTGAATTACACAAAATGAAGGTTCGTGTTGTCACAAGGTTACTGAACTAATCCAACATTCATTTTTATAGCTGGAGCAAGCCCAATTCCCAAGAATGCTACAAAAAATTGTAGAGGGTGTGCCCTTAGCATTAAACAACTAAATCTCACTGAGAAGCCCGAAGCTAGACATGATGCTAGGGCGAAGCCTTGCCACTTTTAACATCTGGCAGCAGCAGTACTTGATGGAGGCCAAAAATACTGCTGTAAATCCAGTGTGATCTAAGACATATCCTTAGAAACAGATATGGTATCTTAAAAAAATAGATTCAATCCTACCTGCCAACATAGACCCCCTGCCACCTTCATCCTGACTTTCTCTTGTCCAGTTACTTCCCGGATGACCAGATCAAATGGCCTCATGAATGACCTTTGCAGCCTTGGTGACTCCTTTACCCCAGAGACTTTGAACTTTGCTCATTTCCATGGCTCCGTCTAAAGGCAGCACACGGCATTTGGTTTCCTGTTTCCATCTGAAACTGAATCCTGCAATTCTATACTCTGTGACAATTGTTATAATTCCATCTGCCAGTCTCTCCAGATCTAGTGCTTGATCCCTGAGACTACTACTCAACCTTCTCTTTCACCCTGGGTTAGCAGTCACTTGCCTCTCTTCTGCTTCCCTTCATTATGCAAGATAAGCCCAGAATCTTCAGTTAAATAGGCTACCATTCTCACATCAAATAAGTTAGGCTCCACAAAGCTCCAGTCCTTAAACATCTCCATCTTTCCACCCTCATTGAAAGGTGCAGAAGTGATGGACACTTACAATTCCTCCCCAGTGCTACCAAAAAAATAAAAATAAAAATAAACTCACCTACAAGTGTGTGGTTTGGTCTCTCTTAATTTCAGACTCCCCCAACTACAACTGGGCCTTTAATACAGGTAATCAGTCATCTATGTCTTAAAGACCAGTTCTTCCATTACTCACTTGAGCTACTCTCCACCTCTGAGATGCTCCTAAAACCCATGAGCTAATCTACCTGAGAAAATGGAGCTTAATTAAAGTGTGTTTCTCATAATCCCAAGTTGATTGCTCATCTCTGACATTCTTCCTATTCCACTTGTCCCAAAGGAAACAAATCTGTGTACACATTTCAAGGCCCACCCTTGTTTTCCTTTGTACAGTTGACCCCAGTTTCTATTGTTCTTCTGGGGCCTTGTTACCTCACTTGTATCATCTCAGTCCTGGATCTTGAGCCAACCTACTAATAGCTGCAGGAAATAGTTACACAGTAAAATATTTGTACATACCACCTCTTGGTTCTTTGTTCTTTTGAATTCTCTCAAGGATACTCTGTTTTTCAAAAGATTATGGCTTCAGACTCTGAATGACAAGCCTTCTCAAAAATTGTTCCAGAACACAGCTGATTTCTTCTCATATTTTATTTTTGCATTCATTTCAATTTTTTTTCTATCTCAGCATCTTTACAAAACTTCAACTGCAAATTGATCACAAATGTTTAAAAATGTTAAGTATTATTCTATAAGAAGAGCAACAAATACTCTCTCCACATCTAGGTTCAACATTAATGTTCTGTTCAAATATATTATTTTATTTCATCTTTAGTTTTATCTCACTCACTATATTTGTAGGACTCACTCAAAAGGCATAAGCAAATGTCAACAGAAATAAAAATAATGTGCACAATGGTACAGTATTCCATTCTTTATGAAAAGTTCTAGATTTTTTTGATATACCTAAGATTAAGACTATAGAAGACAAACAAAAATGTCACTCTTGTTAACAGTAACAAGGTAAAGCTTACCTTTTGATACATTTCTGCCTGAACTTGCTCTTTTATTTCTCTCTCATATTCATTTAGCTTTATTTCTAAAGACTCCTCAGCTATTAAAAAACATAACATGTCAAATGAGGACACAGAAGCATGGTCAGCTGTGTTAGAGTCCAGGCCTCTTTTTAAAAAGTAAAGAGTATACTTAAGGGAAAGTACGGGTGTCTGCACTTTCCTTTGAAACACACACAAAAAAGTAAGATGGATGTGTGGATAAACATATAAAAGCAATGAAGCATATATAATGCAACTGCAATAGTGGAATCTAGGTGGAAGGTTTATGAGTGTTAGAATTGATTCAACTTTTCTATATGTTTCAAAAGGTTCATCATAAAATATTGAGGGAATAGAAATCCAAGAGTACAGTTTAAGTCAGAAAATACTGGTGTCTCTTACTACTCTCTAAATGCTAAGGAAGAGAGCTCTTTATAGGACTTTTGTTAAAGCTGACTTCAGATTCAAAATAATAACTTTAAAAGAATAAAAGATCATGTACTTCAATGTCCCCACTTTGCAGAAAAAGAACAAATGCCAATATAGCTGAATAAGTGACTACATAACAGCATACCTAAGACTAAAATGAGCCCTACTGCCTCTTTCTTCCATTAGTCAAGTGAGCCTCAAACCAACTATGGATCAAAAGTAACCACACAGCAGAGTGCAAATCTGATCCCAGCGTACAATCTCAACCACGTGTAATAGCCACCAAAAAAGTACGCCCAAAGGGAAAAAGGCTGGTACAAGTAGACCATAACATTGATAGTGTTTGTCCCTGGTAGGCATGACTTTAGATACGTTCTTCCATCTACTTTTCTGTATTTTTCAAATGCTATCCAATACAGGACTCTCCAGCCCATGGGGGTATTGACACTGGAAAGGTGACCACTGTGAACTGAGATGTGCCTTAAATGTAAAAAACACATGTTATTTCAAAACTTAGTGCAAAAGAAGTGAAATATCTCCTTCATATTTTTTATATTGAACACGTGTAGAAACAATATTTTGGATATATTGGATTAAATATATTATTAAAGCTAATTTTACCTATTTCTTTATACTGTTTCCAATGTGGCTACTAGAAAACTGAATGTTATGTATGTGGCTCCCCTATTGGACAGCATGTCTTGATAATCATCAAGTAATGTTTCTAATGGAATTAAACCCACACTTAATTAAAGATATAGTCATATAATACAAATTATGAATTTATCTAACATGTTACTGTTACAACTTAAGAATAAGGGAGGCCAAGACATCCATTAAGCACATCATTTTAAACAGTTGACTCCCATCTCTACTCAGCACAAAACTGAAGGGCAGGATGGTATTGTCTACCAGCTGTATAGCACAAAAATCTCTAGATCCTGGATGGGAGAATTTGGACTTCACTAACTGCTCTGAGGCAAACTGAATGTTTTCAATTTGCTCTCCTTCTGAAGAACTCGATTTCTTCAACTATAAAATGAGGTGACAGTCAATGACTTCTCTAGTTCTTCGCAAAACAAATAGTCTATAATCTTCTACCTTGGCGGCTGTAAAGTTAAGGCAAGACACAAAGAAGGGCCTCCTATTAAGAGAGGTAAAACTCAACAAAGAGGGAAGATTATGGGCTTTTGAATCCCTGCATGCTTTGGCCATTGTAGCTTTGGCATGCTGAGGTCAGAAAATGACACTGAAGAGCACTAACTGGGTAGAATAACTACCTAGAAAATCTCTGATAAATGTCAAAATTCTCTGCGTTTTCATGTTAAAGCTCTTTTTAACTTGATGATATTCTGTCATATCTTTTAATAAATGTATATGAAAACCTAAAAAATACAATGAATACAGTTTTTTTCCCAGAGCTTTCAGCCACTGCTCACTGCTTACACAATCTTAGTTTTATGACAATATCATTTTATACATCATGTATTTTTCTTTTTTGTGGAGACAGAGACTTCTTCAGTCACAGATGCTGGAATGCAGCAGTGTTATTATGGCTCACTAATGCCTTGACCTCCTGGGCTCACACAATCCTCTCACTTCAGCCTCCCAAGTAGCTGGGATTAGAGGTACCTACCACCACCCACAACGTGAAGATAATTTTAATTTTTGTAGAGACAGGGTCTTCCTATGTTGTAAGGCTGGTCCCAAACTCACGACGTCAAGTGATCCTACTTCCAGGGCCTAACAAACTGCTGGGATCGCAAACATAAGCCATTATGCCCAGTCACAACTTCTAAGAATAAATCTGAGGAAAGGCCTTCCCAAGCATACTAAAAACTTGACAAGAATAAAGATACTTGTTTATCAAATTAGCTACATAAAAATAGAAAATTTACATATGATATAAAATAAAAAATAATACACTGCAATAATATGGAGTCATAAGTGTTATGGGAGTTATTAAGAAATTACTTTGGGGCAGAGCCAAGATGGCCAAATAGAAAAAATTCCAGCCTCCAGCTCCAAACATGAATGACACAGAAAATGGGTGATTTCTGCATTTTAAACTAAGGTACTGGGTTCATCTCACTGGAGCATGTCAGACAGTTGGCACTGGTCTGCACGTGCAGCCCGACCAGCGAGAGCTGAAGCAGGATGAGGCATCACCTCACCTGGTAACTGCAAAGGGGAAGGGAATTCCTTTTCTTAGCTGAAGGACATTGAGGCACACAACACCTGGAAAATCGAGTAACTCCCACCCCAATATTGTGCTTTACCAAGGGTGTTAGCAAACGGCACATGAGGAAATTATATCCCACACCTGGCCGGGAGGGTCCCACACCCACGGAGCCTCCCTCATTGCTAGCACGGCAGTCTGCGATCTAACTGCAAGGCAGCAGCCAGGCTGGGGAAGGAGCACCCGCCATTGCTGAGGCTTAAGTAGGTAAACAAAGCCACTGGGAAGCTTGAACTGGGTGGAGCTCACAGCAGCTCAAGGAGGCCTGCCTGCCTCTGTAGACTCCACCTCTGGGGACAGGGCATAGCTAAACAAAAAGCAGCAGAAACCTCAGTAGAGGTAAATGTCCCTGTCTGACAGCTTTGAAGAGGGCAGTGGATCTTCCAGCATGGAGGTTGAGCTCTGAGAATGGACAGACTGCCTGCTCAAGTGGGTCCCTGAACCCTGAGTAGCCTAACTGGGACACATACCCCACTAGGTGCAGAACAACACCTCACATCTCACAAGGCTGGGTACTCCACTGAGATGAAGCTTCCAAAGCAAGAATCAGACAGCCACACTCGCTGTTCAGCAACATTCTATCTTCTGCAGTCTCCACTGCTGATAACCAGGCAAACAGGGTCTGGAGTCGAACTCAAGGAAACTCCAACAGACCTGCAGCTGAGGGTCCTGACTGTTAGAAGGAAAACTGACAAACAGAAAGGACAACCACACCAAGACCTCATCAGTACATCACCATCATCAAAGACCAAAGGCAGATATAACCTCAAAGATGGGGAAAAAGTAGTGCAAAAAACTGGAAATTCAAAAAATCAGAGCACATCTCCCACTTCAAAGGAACATAGCTCATCACCAGCAATGGAACAAAGCTGGATGGAGAATGACTTTAATGAGTTGAGAGAAGAACACTTAAGTCGATCAAACTTCTCAGAGCTAAAGAAGGAACTACATAACCAGTGCAAGAAACTGAAAACCTTGAAAAATATTTGATGAATGGCTAACTAGAATAACCAACGTAGAGAAGTCCTTAAAAGGACTGATAGAGATGAAAACCATAACATGAGAACTACGTGAAAAATGAACAAACTTCAGTAACTGACTGGATCAACTGGAAGAAAGAGTATCAGTGATGGAAGAAAGAGTATCAGTGATCGAAGATTAACGAATGAAATGACGTGAGAGTGTAGAGAAAAAAGAGCAAAAAGAAATGAACAAAGCCTCCAAGAAATATGGGATTATGTGAAAGGATCAAATCTACATCTGATTGGTGTGCCTGAAAGTGACGGTGAGAATAGAACCAAGTTGGAAAACACTCTGCAGGATATCATCTAGGAGAACATCCCCAAACTAGTAAGGCAGGCCAACATTCAAGTTCAGGAAATACAGAGAACGCCACAAAGATACTCCTCGAGAAGAACAACTCCAAGACACATAATTGTCAGATTCACCAAAGTTCAAATTGAGGAAAATATGTTAAGGGCAGCCAGACAGAAAGGTCGGGTTATCCACAAAGGGACGTCCATCAGACTAACAGCAGATCTCTCCACAGAAACTCTGGAAGCCAGAAGAGAGTGGGGCCAATATTCAACATTCTTGAAGAAAAGAATTTTCAACCCAGAATTTCATATCCAGCCAAACTAAGTTTCATAAGTGAAGGAGAAATAAAATCCTTTAAAGACAAGCAAATCCTTAGAGATTTTGTAACCGCCAGGCCTGCTCTACAAGACATCCTGAAGGAAGCACTGAACATGAAAAGGAACAACTGGTACCAGCCATTGCATAAACATGCCAAAGTGTAAAGTCCATTGATGCTAGGAAGAAACTGCATCAACTAACGAGCAAACTAACCAGCTAATATCATAATGATAGGATCAAGTTCACACATAACAATATTAACCTTAAATGTAAATGGACTAAATGGTCCAATTAAAAGACACAGACTGGCAAATTGGATAGACTCAAGACCCAACAGTTTCCTGTATTCAGGAGACCACTCTCACATGCAAAGACACACATAGGCTCAAAATTAAAGGATGCAGAATGATCTACCAAGCAAATGGGGGGAAAAAAAAGCAGCAGTTGCAATCCTAGTCTCTGATAAAACAGACTTTAAACCGTCAAAGATCAAAAGAGACAAAGAAGGCCAATACATAATAGTAAAGGGATCATTCATCAGGAAGAGCTAACGATCCTAACTATATAGGCACCCAATACAAGAGCACCCAGATTCATAAAACATGTCCTTAGAGACTTACAAAGACAGTTAAACTCCAACACGATAATAGTGGGAGACTTTAACACCCACTGTCAACATTAGACAGATCAATCAGATAGAAAGTTAACAAGGATATCCAGGAATTGAAGTCAACTCTGCACCAAGTGGACCTAATACACATCTACAGAACTCTCCACCCCAAATCAACAGAATTTACACACTTCTCAGCAACACATGGCACTTATTCCAAAATCGACCATATAGTTGGCAGTCAAGCACTCCTTAGCAAATGTACAAGAACAGAAATTATAACAAACTGTCTCTCAGACCACAGTGCAATCAAACTAGAACTCAGGACTAAGAAACTCAATCAAAACTGATCAACTACATGGAAACTGAACAACCTGCTCCTGAATGACTACTGGGTACAAAATGAAATGAAGGCAGAAATAAAGATGTTCTTTGAAACCAACGACAACAAAGATACACCATACCAGAATCTCTGGGACACATTTAAAGCAGTATGTACATGGCAATTTATAGCACTAAATGCCCACAAGAGAAAGCTGGAAAGATCTAAAATTGACACTCTAACATCACAATTAAAAGAACTAGAGAAGCAAGAGCAAACACATTCAAAAGCTAGCAGAAGGCAAGAAATAGCTAAGATCAGAGCAGAACTGAAAGAGATAGAGACACAAAAAAAACCCTCCAAAAAGTCAATGAGTCCAGGAGCTGGGTTTTTGAAAAGATCAACAATATTGATAGACCGCTAGCAAAATCAATAAAGAAAAAAAGAAAGAAGAATCGAATAGATGCAATAAAAAATGATAAAGGGGATATCACCACCAACCCCACAGAAATACAAACTACCATCAGAGAGTACTATAAATGCCTCTATGCAAACAAACTAGAAAACTTAGAAGAAATGGATAATTTCCTGGACACTTACACTCTCCTAAGACTAAACCAGGAAGAAGTTGAATCCCTGAATAGACCAATAGCAGGCTCTGAAACTGAGGCAATAATTAATAACCTACCAACCAAAAAAGTCCAGGAACAGATATATTCACAGCCGAATTCTACCAGAAGTACAAGGAGGAGTTGGTACCATTCCTTCTGAAACTATTCCTATCAATAGAAAAACAGGAATCCTCCCTAACTCATTTTACAAGGCCAACTTCATCCTAATAACAAAGTCTGACAGAGACACACACACACACAAAAGAGAATTTTACACCAACATCCCTGATGACCATTGATGCAAAAATCCTCAATAAAATACTGGCAAACCAAATCCAGCAGCACATCAAAAACCTTATCCACATTGATCAAGTTGGCTTCATTCCTGGGATGCAAGTCTGGTTCAACATATGCAAATCAATAAACGCAATCTCGCATATAAACAGAATCAAAGACAAAAACCACATGATTATCTCAATAGATGCAGAAAAGGCCTTGGACAAAATTCAAAAGCTCTTCATGAGAAAAACTCTCAATAAATTCGGTATTGATAGAACATATCTCAAAATAATAAGAGCTATTTATTACAAACCCACAGCCAATATCACACTGAATGGGCAAAAACTGGAAGCATTCCCTCTGAAAATGGACACAAGATAAGGATAGCCTCTCTCACCACTCCTATTCAACATAGTGTTGGAAATTTTGGCTACAGCAATCAGGCTAGGGAAAGAAATCAAGCATATTCAGTTATGAAAAGAAGAAGTCAAACTGTCCCTGTTTGCAGATGATATGATTTTATATTTAGAAAACCCCATCGTCTCACTCCAAAATCTCCTTAAGCTGATAAGCAACTTCAGCAAAGTCTCAGGATACAAAATAAATGTGCAAAAATCACAAGCATTCTTGTACACCAGTAACAGATAAACAGAGAGCAAAATCATGAATGAACTCCCATTCACAATTGCTTCAAAGAGAATAAAATACCTAGGAATCCAACTTACAAGGGATGTAAAGGACCTCTTCAAGGAGAACTACAAACCACTGCTCAGTGAAATAGAAGAGGACACAAACAAATGGAAGAACATACCATGATCATGGATAGGAAGAATCAATATTGTGAAAATGACCTACTGCTCAAGGTAATTTATAGATTCAATGCCATCCCCATTAAGCTATCAATGACTTTCTTCATAGAATTGGGAAAAATTGCTTTACAGTTCATATGGAACCAAAAAACAGTCTGCATTGCAAAGCGAATTCTAAGCCAAAAGAACAAAGTTGGAGGCATCACGCTACCTGACTTGAATCGATACTACGGCTACAGTAACCAAAACAGCACGGTACTGGTACCAAAACAGAGATATAGGCCAATAGAACAGAACAGAGCCCTCAGAAATAAGACCACACATCTACAGCCATCTGATCTTTGACAAACCTCAGAAAAACAAGAAATGGGGAAAGGATTCCCTATTTAATAATTGGTGCTGGAAAAACTGGCTAGCCATAAGTAGAAAGCTGAAACTGGATCCTTTCCTTACTCCTTATATGAAAATTAATTCAAGATGGATTAAAGACCTAAATGTTAGACCTAAATGTTAGACCATAATAACCCTAGAAGAAAACCTAGGTAATACCATTCAGGACATAGGCATGGGCAAGGACTTCATGTCTAAAACACCAAAAACAATGGCAAAGAAAGCTAATATTGATAAATGGGCTCTAATTAAACTAAAGAGCTTCTGCACAGCAAAAGAAACTACCATCAGAGAAAACAGGCAACCTATAGAATGGGAGAAAATTTTTGCAATCTACTCATCTGACAAAGGGCTAACATCCGGAACCTATAAAGAACTCAAACAAATTTACAAGAAAAAAAAAAAAAAACCTACCACATCAAAAAGTAGGTAAAGGATGTGACCAGACACTTCTCAGAAGAAGACATTCATACAGCCAACAGACACATGAAAAAATGCTCATCATCACTCGTCATCAGAGAAATACAAAGCAAAACCACAATGAGATACTACCTCACACCAGTTAGAGTGGCAATCATTAAAAAATCAGGAAACAACAGGTGCTGGAGAGGATGTGGAGAAATAGGAACACTTTTACACTGTTGGTGGGATTGTAAACTAGTTCAACCATTGTGGAAAACAGTATGGCGATTCCTCAAGGATCTAGAACTAGAAGTACCATTTGACCCAGCCATCCCATTACTGGGTATATACCCAAAGGATTATAAATCATGCTGCTATAAAGACACATACACACGTATGTTTATTGCAGCACTATTCACAATAGCAAAGACTTGGAATCAACCCAAATGTCCATCACTGACAGACTGGATTAAGAAAATGTGGCACATATACACCATGGAATACTATGCAGCCATAAAAAAGATGAGTTCTTGTCCTTTGTAGGGTCATGGATGCAGCTGGAAACCATCATTCTCAGCAAACTATCACAAGAACAGAAAACCAAATACAGCATGTTCTCCCTCATAGGTGGGAACTGAACATTGAGATCACTTGGACACAGGAAGGGGAACAGCACACACTAGGTCTTATTGTGAGGACGGGGTACAGGGGAGGGATAGCATTAGGAGATATACCTAATATAAATGACGTGTTAATGGGTGCAGCACACCAACATGGCACATGTATACATCTGTAACAAACCTGCACGTTGTGCACATGTGCCCTAGAACCTAAAGTATAATAATAATAAAGAAAAGAAATGATTTTAAGCAGATAGAGAAAAACCTGGGTCCTTGGAATGTTTTTGTGTCATTTAAAGCAGTTCCAAAAATGTTTCTTGTGTAGCAAGAAAGCCCTGGCTCTTAAAGTCTGGGAGGCAAACCTTGATATGAAAATTCCTGCCATTAGAAACTGGGTTCACCCAAACATGGCTTCCTGTCCTCTTCTCCTTGACCTTGCCCCTACATGTGCCTGGCCCCATGACCACCCCGACATATCCCCACATGTGCAGAACATCATGGCACCCTGCATCTGCATTAAAAGTCTAGGGTAGGAGGGACAGTTATTTAGGGGCTACATGAGTGACATGCCTTGTCAAACCAATCCCCTGAGCCTAAGTGAATCTGGCACCATCTCCTCCAGCCTCCTCATGTAACTGGCTGATTTCCACCTCAGGGGTTTCCTCTTTTGGTTTTGGAACTTTGCCCCACCCCACCCCCCACCCCTGGCCCCACATTTCCCTCTCTTTTTGTAGAGAAAAGCTTCTTCCTCCTTCTTTCTTTCTTGCCTATTAAACTCTCTGCTCCTTAAAACCACTCCACATGTGTCTGTGTCATTCTACCCAATTAGCAGGATACAGAAGACCTAGTGTTTTTCCACTCATCAGAGCTGAATATTTTGGTCCATTGACCAGGAATCCAAGGTACAGTGTTCATCAGAGTGGTTAGCATGCTAGCAAGCTTAAAACGTGTTCTATCATTCCGAGTTTCTCTTTGCCTCTATATTAAAATAAATCCAATAAATCACTGGGAATCCATCAGTTTAGTACAGACGATTAGCATTGGCTGCTGTAATAAAAACTTGGATGTGAGGCTTGCTGGGGAGAACATGGGGAATGCCACATTACACAAGGGTTTGAGGTTTTGGCCAGGGAACACCCTGGCATCATTCAGAGGCCTATGGTCTGCCTCCAGCAGCCCATTCAGGGTGTTTGCAGAAAATCCTGGACTTTCTTCTGCAAAACTCTTCTTCTCCATGTCCAGCCTCTTACTCTTTCTCTGCATGAAATGTGCAGGGATTGTCACAGTCTAGGAACAGAGTTTTCCCCTTTCCCTCTGTGGTGAGTTTACTTGCTACCATGTCTCTGGTGAGCACATAGCATTTCTAAGCTAAGACCTCCACTACTGGAAATAGAAATCCTCTATGAGGCACACTTTGTTGCTCTTCAGTAAACTCCAAATGTTTCTTTTACACTGTAAGAAATCAGGCTGTAGCCTCGTCTGTGATGGACAGTTTCTGCCTTTAGCAATTTGGAGTAAGATGTTTTCTGTAAGAAAAATTTTAGTCTCTATAGTGTCCTACTGGCAGGAAACTAATCTGCCATTTGGTTCCTATGTTCCTTTAAAGCATCTATTCTCTCTCCTATTAAGACAGTTCATAATTAATAAGAGGATTTTAAGTCTAGAAGTTAATGGGAACCATTTCACTATGGGTAAACGCTTTAGCAATCTAGCAGACACTTCCCTTAACGGGGTCTTGCCTAATTGCATGATTTTTCCTGAAATCCATTTTGTAAGAAAGGCATACAGGAAACACAAGTCTAATAAATAGAAAGGAAACAAAAGACAGAAGAATAAGACTGCTTGTTGAAGGCATAACTAAGTCTCAAAAGTTTAGTTTCTCTGGTCCCGTGGCTTAAAGTGTCATGATTGTAGTGATGGGTTTCACAATTAATTGGGTGCAGAAATTCAGGAGCAAAGAAAAAAATACAGTTACAGAACAACTCCTTCTGTGCTAGTCTCCATTCGCAGAATGGAGATCACATACTAAAAGAAAGGAGGCTCAAAAGATGCTTTTGCTTTTATTTTTACCTTTTTTTCCTACACATATATTTAGTGTGTGTGAGAGAGAGATGGAGTCTTACTCTGTCGCCCAGGCTGGAGTACACTGGTAAGATCTCAGCTCACTGGAAACTCCACCTCTTGTGGTCAAGTGATTCTTGTGCCTCAGCCTCATGAGAAGATAGAACTACTAGAACATGCCATCACACCTGGCTAGCTTTAGTATTTTTAGTAGCGATGGGGTTTCACCACGTTGGTCAGTCTAGACTCAAACTCCTGACCTCAATCTGCATGCCACAGCCTCCCAAAGTGCTGGGATTATAGACGTGAACCTCAGCACCCGGCTGAGTGTATTTTAAAGCACTTGGACTCCTTCAACCCTGAAACTTTGATGAAAAAGTTTCTTTTTTACTTTTGCACAATGGCATGGCCTTCTTACTACACCTTTGTAAGTGTTGCAAAATAACGCAGCCCATTTAGCAATCATAAATGGCAGACTGGAAGAAAAAAATTCCCCAAAATTACAGAAGCAAGTTTCAGGGAACCATCTGAGGATGACCTTGTTTGGGATCTCTTCAAGTTCTCATCTCACTGGAGAAACTTTGAAAAGTAAAGGGAGGCTTATATCAAGTTTCCGATTATCCTGATAGGCATATAGAAGCTTTCCAAAATTTAACTTAGGTATTTTAGCTCTTACAAAGGAATGCTTTTCTGCTCCTAAGCCAAACCCTAACTTCAGCTAAAACAGGCAGCTCTGCAAGCAAAAGAAAATTGTAGAGATGAGCAATATGTCTCCTATAGTACGCTAAAAGGGAAAAGAGAAGATAGGGTAGGCAAAGAAATAGGGGAAATACCACTCCCAGTAGGAAAGGGGGCAATACCTATTGAAAGCCCTAACTGGAACTCCTTTCATAGTGTTTTTCCTTTTTTCATGATTTAAAATGACTTCTATCTTTTTTATAACGTTCGTTAAACCTGGGAAATGTCAATTTTCCAAAACTTAAAATGGTTGGCTTAGAGTTGAGCTAGAAGAAAGGAAATTTAGAAGCCTGATATGCTGGCAAAAGGGTAAAAATTTCTTATCAGTTGGGCTCTTGGCTTCTGTCTCCTTGTGCAAACCGGTAGAAAAGAAAATAAGGTATTGTTTATATTCTATGTAAATTTATAAATAAGGAAAAAAGATTTGTGAGGTAGGTCTTAAGTTGTAATGTGTGTGCTTTGCATGCCCTTCTGTATGTTTCTGTCAACAGAAGTGTATCTTAAGTCAGGGTGAAGACCCAGGACCCTATACGCCTGATGTTCAAGCCAGACCAACTAAATGGTCAGTAACAAACTGGGCTACAGTCCTACATCTTGTTCCAAGTCCTCAGGTACATATTCTGTAACCATGTGTCAATACTTTGTTTTAGTCTCTGCCATTTTACAAATATAGCTGTCTTCTTCTGTAAGTCGGTTCATGGGTGAGGGCCACAAAATCTGATAAACCAGTTTTTCAATCTGCGTGGTCCCAGCTGATTCATCAAAAGCAGGGTTTACAAAATATCTTAAGCACTGACTTTGAGAGCAGTTTAGGGAAAGTCAAAATCTTGTAGCCTCCAGCTACTTGACACCTAATTTGTGGTCCCTAACCTTGTGGCTAGCTTCTTGTTCTGGTTTCCAGGCAGGAGGAAAGTATATTGTGTGAAGCAGCTGTTATCTTCATTTTAGACTGTAGACTGTAAATCAGGCTCCTCCTATAAAGTTGGTTCAGCCTAAGCCCAGCAATGGGCAAAGGGGTGGGAAATGAAATAGATTTGTTTAGGTCAATTCTCTTTCACTGTCTCTCACATTTTTGCAATGAAATATTCAAAACCGGACTATCATTGCTCTGAAAATACCTTGGACATTCACGGTTAAGTCATAAACTAGGTTGGTTTTATCTGTGAGGTTCAAAAGCCAAAAGTCTTAACTGCTTGGCATAGCTAAAGTCAAGTAATATGAAATTTTAAAATAATTTTCTTAAAATGTGTTCAGCCTAATTAAAAGTATATATTCAAGTTACTGATATATTTTTAAATGTCGCTCGGGAAAAAAAGGCTCTCTTCTTCTCAGTCGACTGAATTATTTTTGTCCATTTTTTGTCTTACCATTCTTAATGCATACCTGAGAGGTCCTAAGGTAACTTTGAATAGCATGGGACTCCTGGGGAAAAACAGAGTAGGTGCCAAAGTCCGTGTATGGGGAAGCATACACACATACACAAAACAAAACACCCGTGTTTTCCTTGTGAAAGCCCCAACTTGAAAGCAAATCGTTCCCTTTCAAAGCTAAAGACTCTGTACTCTTACGTATTATATACCCTTGTGAGTCTTGGGGATATCAAGTTCCTTCACATTATAAGAGAGCTTTGATGTGTAATAACTAGGTAGAAAATTCACTGTATGAAATGGCTAATAGTAGATATAAATCAGAGAAGCATGCTCTTGTCTACCTAAAACATAGAGAAACATCCTCACCACTCCTGCCACTAGAAACAAGACTCCCCAGGGGGAAGGGCTAATTGCTTTCAACTGTGTCTGCTTATTAGACCCTAAAAATGAATACTAATAACCTGTTCCTCCAAGGGCTACAACCTGAAGCCAGTAATCCAATTAGAAAGCTGGCAAATAAAAACACTCTGAATCTTCTGTTTGAGTTGCTATATATGTGATGTGTGTAATATCTATAAAAACAAGCTCTAACTAATTGTCTTAAAGAAAAGAAAGCATTTAAACATTTTTTAGTCCATGTGAGTTTAAGAAATGTAGTCTTAAGGATTACTGGTAAAATGTAAGTGTCGTCAAAATGAAAATAGGTCGTCTACATCATACAACTTAAACACTAGGTTTGCTAAATGTTCCAAGGTTGTTTCCTGCCTTCTTTTCAGGTTGGTAAAACCTGGGATATATGACTATAGATGCTGAAAACTCACACTTTATCTGCACTTCTGTCTGGGCTCTAGAATCCACACCTTGTATATAAGTAAAATCATGTATTAACTAGGGATTTCACCAAAAATGAAAGTTGCTAAACGTCAAAAGTGAACATTAACTAAACTCAATGTTATTGTATGGTCTTTTTATAACTTAAGAATTGAAATAAAAGCACTCCAATGAGTTCTTAAGAAACTAATCTGCCCTGTAGTAAAAGAGTGTCAAAAGGTTTGTAAATATTTCACTCCATGGTCAAATTGGTTGAGATTAAGTGAAATGACCTATAAGGTTTCATTTAAACAAATTGGGGTTAACATTAACAAACTAATACAAGGGTTAAATTTGGCTTTGAAGAGATTGTCGTAGCCAAATGACTTGTCATGTCATGTCATGTCATGTCATAATAAAAACTAATGAATGGTTTTTGCCTTTTGAGCCATCATTTTGGCAAAACAAGTAATTTATGGCAATCTGGATTTCTGTTTCATAAAATCCAGCATTCTAAACCTCTAACATTTAACAGCCATCCTAAAAGCATAACTCAAGTTTCAAAATTGTCCTTCCTAATGCCTGGGTTTCTGGGTGGTTTAGAGGGCTTCTGAAACATTCAGAAAAAACACATATACAGGACATATTTAGTAATAAGAGATAGGTAAAATGATGTCCAATTTTCTTTAAGTTATATTTTGGTGAATAATACTTATAGATGTTCCAAAATCGTAGAGGATTTCTAAAACTCTAATGTCTAAGTATATGCTATCAATCATAATTAAGGGTAAAGTTATTGTAAACCACAGAGAAAAATAAACTTACTTGTCAGTCATGTTTTTAGCTGTAACTATCCTGGAAATTTTGTCATTTGCAGACAATTGTCTTGCTTTTTTTCTTCTGAAAAGATGGTTTGTAATCATGCTATATTAAGGACTTTAATGGGTATTCTCAAATGCAGGTTTTTTAAAGCTTTGATGATTGTAAGGTTGGGATAAAGAATGTACTGAACTGATAAAGAACTGACATGTTCACAGATTTCAAGCAAAAGAATGTCTTGTGTTAATATTTGAATTTGTATAATCAAAAGTATAACTCAAATTCTAAAATAATGTTGGAGTCCGAATGCTATTCCTAGGAGTTTAGTTTTTCAATAATGATAAAACATTTCCAAAAATAATTCCACATATCATTAGCATGAACCAGCTCAGGGGGCAATAGTACAAACTTTTCCCTCAGACCTTTTGCAATGGCCGTCCCCACTATCTGCAATGCTCTTCCCCAAGGAATCAGTACGATTTCCTACTTGACCTCTTTCAAGTCTTTGCTTACTTGTAACTTTCTGAGTAAGGCCTGCTGCGACCATTCTATTTAAAATGGAAATCCCACTCTGCTGAATCCATGTGGATCTCCCTTGCCACCTTGCTCTGGTACTACTTGCTAGTCTTGTATATGTGTCACTCGTTATTCTCCTTATCATCTTTCTCCTTCACTAGAACACAAGCACTACAAGGGCAAACATTTTTGAATGCTTTGTTTCCTGATATTTCTGTCTAGAACAATGTCTAGGGTAGTAGATGCCAAACAAATGCTTGTTGAATTAATTGGACAGAGTTGAACAGAGAATGGAAGGTGGGAAGACTCCCTCATCACACAACTCTGGTGGCACCCTTCACATGGTGGTTCATGTGATGGCATCTCCTGGAATTGTGTAACTGCACAGGCTTCACAGCTGTGCAGCAACCCCAACAGCAACCATGGAAGTACTTTGTCAAAGAGTATGAATTATTAAATAAAAATATTTTTTCTAGTAATGAAAAATATAAAAAAAAAAGGAAAACAATCATCTCAAATTCTCCAACCTAGTAATAATACCTTCATTAATATTTGCTGAACATCCTTTTAGACACTTCTGTACTGATATGTACACATACCAATCTTCATTTTTCATAAGTGACATCATACCATAAATGCCATATTAATATCTGCTTTTGTTTTTACCCAATAGTATATTACAATTGGCTCTCTGTGTCAGTAAATACAAATCTGTATCATCTCTGTATAACAGGGGTCTGCAAATTAAGGCTCATATGCTAAATTCACCTGGGTTTTTATTTTTTTGTAAATAAAAAATTTTTTTGTAAATAAAATTTTATTGGAAGACTACCATGCTGATTCCTTTATGTACTATGTATGGCCATTTCTGTGCTACAATAGCAGAATTGATTATTTCTTACAGAAACCATATGGCCCATGAATCTACAATACTTACTATCTATTCTTTTCCAGAAAAGTCTGCCAGCCCTGCTTCATAGCTGAGTATTAAATGGTATCAAAATACTCTATTTGAATTATTCCTCTATTAGAAAATATTTAGCTTGTTCCAATTTTTGTAGATGAATGTGTGGTATACACATCTTTCTACTCATGTCCAGTATATCACCTTAAGATAACTTCCTAGGAGTGGATTGGCAGGGCCAGACATGAACTCTATAAAGATTCTTGATACACGTGATTAAAACGCCCACAACGCGGAAACTTCATCTATCTCTGTGCTTTTGTATTTTCTTTGTGTATTTCAGTTTTGTTTAGTTGGCTCGAATAAAATTACTTCCTTTTGGAAAAGTTCGGCTTGTATGAACTCAACTAAGGGTATCAGGAATTTCCACCCACAATCCAGCTAGGAGTTTGCTAGAGGCCAGGAGAGCTCCTGTCCAGGCAGCTCCAAAGAGGCCAGGGGTCTGGTGAGGAATGGAGAAGAGCAAGGTTGAAAACTTACAAGAGAGCAGCCAGGGACTGATGCAGGATCCTTTGACCCTGCCAAAATAACTGAACTCTGGCCCACTTCTGTCCTTTTGACCCCATCAAGTTACTGAGAGTTTAGCCATCCATGCTCCACACAACTGTAGTTTTTCTTCTTCTTCTGTGCACCTGCAGCTCTGTCTCTGCAGGTCTCTGAATTTTGTTATTTATTATCCAGGAAAGAAACACAACCAACTTTTTGCCTATTTCCCAATTGTTATGGCTGGTAGAAATAATCAGCATAAAATAAAACTGACAACAGATGCATACCACATATGGCATCATTGCTATTAATTAAAAATGGAAAGAAGGCTTGCATCCTTTTAATAAAATTTGTTCAAATTTTATTTTTTGTTTTTATTTTTTATTTCAATAGCTTTAGGGGTATACGTGGTTTTCTGTTATATGGATGAATTGTATAGTGGTGAAGTCTGAAGTTTTAGTGCACCCATCACCTGAGTGGTGTATATTGTGCACAATAGGTAGATTTTTAGCTCTCATGCCTCATGCACCTTCTCCTCGTCTTGATTCTCTGATGTCCATTGTGTAACTCTGAATGCCTTTGTGCTCTTATAGCTTAGCTCTCACTTATAACTGAGAACACATGGTTTTTGGATCTCCATTCTTTAGTTACTTCATTTAGAATAATGGCATCCAGTTCTATCCAAGTTGCTGCAAAAGACATTTTCTTGGCAACATTTAGACTTGCAAAATTTGATGTCAGGGAGTTTTGGATTTGGAAAACAAAAGTAAAAATTGCAGTGGTTGAAACTAAATAAAGAAAATTTAATGTGATACAAAAAACTGATCTATGAATATAATTTGTGTAAAAATAATGAAAATAAGGACAGAATGTCAGTGAAAAGAAATTTCAACGAAATAAAAATAATAATAGTAAACATGGAAACTGGCTTTGCTGCATGGCACAGAATACAATCAAGGGATTAAACTGGCTTGATACTGTGCTGGAAAATATTTTCTTGATGAAAAGTTACCGATGTTGGGGATGAAAGGTCTTTAAACCAAGAGCTAGACAAATAACTTTCTACTCATTATTAGACTTTTCTTATTAGTCAATTTTTCACAAGAATGTTGGTGTCTCTGAAATCACTAAAGCCCCAGTAGAAAGGAAAATGGAATCTCCTCTCAGTTGCTGTATGCAGAACCTTTTTTGTAAGCAAGTGGTAGCCAATATTAACACTTCTCACACTGACCTTACCAATTCTTAGGATATTAAAAAAATTCTGCACAGAAATTAAGTATTATGTACTTATTTCTAACAATTCCAAGGAGGTAAACATTATTGTACAATTTCAAAGTCTTTTTATAGTGTATGTTTAATAGCAAATAAGAGAATATTTTACAATTTGATTACATAATTTTACATACAAGTTTTGTTGGATTTGTAGGCGATATTATTTTTTACTCATCTACTATACTTCTTTAATAGGCTTCTGGTTACACTGGTTTGTCTTATTTTTATTAGAATATGCTTTTTTTTGAAGATTTCCTATGTCAAAGAAACAAACAAAGGAGAAAAATAAAATACAAAAATTAGAAATCAGCCTCAGTCTCTATCGAGTGCAGTCACCAATGTGCCAATTCCAGAGGCAAAGTTTTTTTATTTTTATTTTTATGACTCATGTGGTGACTTCATTTAAAGACACTGTTCCCAAAGCTGAATTATGTATGAAAGCAAATACAGGAGACAGGAAGCAGGGAAGGAAAAGAGTAAAATCAAGCAAGCAACATCTCAAATACCATGAATGATCCTGTTATTTTTTCCCCCTCATCAGGACTGACTCAAGGCCAGGGCTGCAAAATACAGAGAAAGACCAATTAAAAACTAAACTATCTGAAATGACTGTGGTCACACAGGTGAAACTTTTGTTTTCTTAAGAGCAAAAAGAAACTTGTCAGCTTCTTGAGGGCAGAAATATTGTTATAGCATCTCTATATTGCCAACACTTATTCCCACTCATATATGGGAGCCAAAATAGTTGACCTCATGGAGGTAAAGTGTAGAACAGTAGTTAACAGAGGCTATAGAGAGTGAATGTTGGGGTTGGGGAATGGGAATTAAGGGAGGTTGTTTACTGGATACAAAAATATAGTTAGAAGGGATAAGTTCTAGTGTTTGACAGCACAGAAGGGTGACTGTAGTTAACAATAATTTGTTGTGTCATTCCAAATAGGTAGAAAATTAGGAATGCTCCTGCCACAAACAAATGGTAAGTGTTTGAGGTAATGGATGTCCCATTTTGTTTTGATCACTACACATTGTATGGAAGTATCAAATTGTCACACATATCCCATAAATATGTATAATTATTATGTATTAGTAAAAATAATTCTGTATTTTGACTTGGAAAGTCTGCTATCTATGAGATAATATAAAAAGCAATGGCCCAGATGTAAAGTCTCAGTTTCTTATTTATCTGAATCCCAGGGTGTGTAAATTTAACAAAATCACACCTAAAACCTAGACATGTCTAGCACTTCAAAGGAGTTGATGAAGACCAAATGAAATTATCTATGTGAAGTAGCTCTGAGAACCCTAAAATCCTATACAAATACTAGGGAGTATGCATGTGATGAGAAGAATGGGATGTGAAATCCTGCCTTGCCACTTCCAGCATTTTACGAATGAAAAACAGATATTGTGCTTAGGGAATGCTGGCCTATGTACAATTATTTCACTCATTTATTGTTGTACTCATTCAAAGTTCAAAAAAAGGGAACTATTCTAGAAAATATCCCAAAGAGCCTAGCATAATGGGCTGCTTCCTACTACCAAAGAAGGCATGTAAAAGACTGCATTTCAGGATGTAGTCATTCACCAAACCATGGCTGCTCTGTAAACAGACAACTTGTGAAGTTCTATTTACTGAAATGTAAAGGCTAGAGAAAACTTTGGTGGATTTGAGTGGGAGGCAGGTGGGTAGATTGGTGGATGGGAAGCTAACTGTATTGATGTGATGCCCAATTGAATGTCATACTAACATTATAAAGTAGATATTAGTATCATTGTTTTACAAAGGAGGAAACTGAGGCTCAGTGAGAAGCTCATCTAGGCTTACTCAGGAATAATTTGGGGCTGGAATTTAAGGTTCACTCTTTTTTATGACATTCTAGTACCAAAGTGTTCGGAGGCATTTAAGAATGTTCATAGTAGCATAGTTTGTAACAGCAATTAACCAACCAACACAATTTAAACAATTAAAAAAAAAAATCCAATTGTCCCCCAGCAAGGGAAATAATAAACCACAAAATATTCAACTGATACAACTAAAAAGCAGTGAAAATAAACGCAACAGATGAGTCTAGCAATGTGCCAAAAAAAAAAAAAAAAAAAAGTTTCAGTGTCATGTTCTCTTAAAGTTCAAAATCATGTGAAAAGAAATCTTTTAAACAGCAGATAATTAAACCAAAATTCAATTTAGTGGTTTCTTCTTGGGGAGGAAGAGGTTGTGATCAGGGAGCGAACATTTTTTAATTAATGAAACGTCCTATTTCTCAAGCTAACTTGGGTATTTATTATTCTTTAAATAATTATTTTTATACTTTTGAGTGAATTAAATGTGAAAATTTAAAACGCAAACACACATACAAAAAAGAATATGGATATCAAATGCCTAAGGCTGTCTCTGTAACTTGATCTCAACATGTTTTTTGATATTGATTTGTTATTATCATTCTTGCTTAACGATGTAAGAGGTATTAGTTAATTCCACAGCAGGGAAAGGAACAATGACAGACCAAACTTTTCTAAAAACCATGGATAATACTATTTGTAAAGTTTGTCAAGTGGGTCAAAGGCATAGTTCTTCACTCCAGGAGGCAAGCACAGCGTCTCTGTTTCCACCATATCCACTCTGCCCCTTCCCGCTCGAGCCTAGTCCCTCACCCTTGGCTTGCCTGCTCTTGGCCCTGGAATCCAGCTTTGCCTCTGTAGTCACTCCCTCCTGTCACTGATTTCTGGCCACAAGTCTTGGTTTTCAAACTTTTTATGCAACCTATTTCAGCCCATTCATGAGTCACCCTTGCCCGTGGAAAGCTGACATTCCCAGGCACAGGCTTGGCAGGGAAAGATGAATTTGGTGAATTAAGCCAATGAAATCCTTTATGAAAGTCGTAATGGACCTGACAGGGCTGTTTCTACCCTAAATCCAGGGGTATCTTGAGATGATATAATGAGAGCTCCCCAACTGAGGCCATATTTCTCAGAGTATGTGTTACAATCATCAGAATCACCTGGGGCACATGTTAAAAATACAGATTACTGGATCCATCCAGGGCATTAGAATAGGAGCATCTGCGAATGGGGCCTAGGATTTGGCCTCTCTGTAACACACTCCTGATGATAGTTCTGATGCTCTTTGATTTCCCTGTAAAATTGGTATCAGTGAAGTAACCTGCCCTATCAAGTATTGGGTTGATCTAATCATGGACACAACATTGGATGCTGAGCATATGGGTTTGTCAATGGAAGACATATCACCAACAAGAATGAGCAGCAACCCAGTCATGTTTGGTGGGTACTGGGGGGGTGGGAAGTGCAGGTCACGCTTTTCTCATATAGCAGGTTTACTGCTTAAACACTGTTCAGATTTTACTCACACAGTGATGCTGCTCCAACAGTAGGTAGGGTATCAGCATAGAGAGGCCAAAACGAAGAGAAAATGTCCTCTGCCTTTTAAATTACCTCTCTCCATTCTTATTGGCCCAGTCAGATTTATGGAGTGTGTGGAGGAGGTGGGAAGAGTCATAACAAAATTTTTAAACAAATGTAGAAGGGCAGAGGGGACATGTCCACTTCAACACCTGGCCTGGCTGTATCAGTATCAAGAACCTTTCTTCTATAGTAAAGTTTCATTTAAGATTGAGCCGGAATGGAGTGTGTCTATCCATTTTATTTTGGGCAAAGATAATAGATGTGATTAGAACCTTATTTTTGCTAGCTCTCTGTATAGAAAGCTAATTAAGGATTATAAAACCTCAAACTTTCCAAAGTGCTTAAAATGTTACTATTGCTTCAAATTTATAAAGAGCATTCATGACCTCAATATCCCAGTCATGCAAGCATTTGTTCTATTGTTAAAGACCCAGTGAACTGGTATCTGGAAAGTTTATGTGGATAAATGCACATTCCTGACGTGCAGCATTAACAAAGGTGCACATAAGATAAAAAGCCTTGTCTTGGGAAAATGAACTGCAGACTTAACTAGAAAACTGTTTCAGACCAGTTAAAAATGTAAAATATAGCTACTGTAGAGTTTAATTGTACAGCGGTAGTTTCAATTTCTGTATCGAGACAATTTTTTTTTTTTTTTTTTTTGCAATTTCTTGGGATTGGACCACAGCTACAGCCATATTGGACAGATGTTTTTAACTATAAATGCAATGTTGAATTACCTATTATTTCTTTGCTATGCAGATTGGATATTTTGTATGAGCATTTAAAAACACCTGTTTATAGTTTCAACTACTTATTTATGTCTATTGTTTTCTACTACAAAATGTACTGCCTACAGATGGAAAATTCTGTCTTTGATGACTGGTAAGGAACTGCTCACAACAATCAGTTACATACAGAGACATACTACACATATTGGGAAGGAACAGATTAGTTATCGAAACAAGTACAGGAACAATCCTCATCTAGGGATTCCAAATGATCATACTCAACAGCTGGCCCATTCGCAAGACTTGGTCAATGGAAAATACTGCTCCTTTTCTCTCCCGTATGTTTCCCCACATTCTGTATTGCCATCTTTGTGAAAGCAGAATGGTATGCTGCCTTATCGTTGCTGCTCCTTTTTAACCTCAACTGACAGCAATGAAAGCAGGCAAGGCGATTAAGCAATCTGGCAGCCCATTTTTATCAGTTTACTTTTAAAGCCAAGAACATTTTAGTGAAGGATTAGAGGTGCTTTATAACGAGAGGGAAGTGCTGTGGAGTATTTAAGAGTCAATTACTTCCTTACAAGACAGGTACTATCAATTTTGAAGTTGTTTCGAATTAAAGGTAATCTGATTTTAGAAAAACAAAAAAACAATATGCAGAATACACTTATGGAGGTGACCAACATTTTTAGAGTTCCTTGATTTTGCTATAACTTGAGCTTTTTACAAAAAAGTGCGGAACTGTATACTCCAATTCCAAAGATTTGATTTTGTGTTGATAATACAAAACTACAAACATGCTTGAAGTAACAAGCTGGTATACAAAGCAACTATCTTATCTATATGTAGTTTAGTTTTGGGATCTGAAAATGCTATATGCAGCTTGATCAGCTAGAACCAAATATTCTGGATAATGGTTAGCATACATGTACCCACAGATATATGCATATGCAGACACACATATGTATACACATATTCACATAAAAGAATTACTGATTTTTAGCCTACTATTGGACACTAAACATCACAATTTAATCTTTGGTGATGCAGAAAGCACTGTTTGGTATCCTGTAGATCCTTGGAGTCAACTTTATAGTTATGAATCAGTAAGCTTACTAACTAATGAAATACAAGAGTGTCAGGAATTTCCTCTCCACTGGACTCAGCTTATACAACTGAGTACTAGAGCTAGTACTAGAGCTGAGTACTAGAGCTAGAAGAGGTGGTATTGATCTTTTTGATTGTATCCACAGGAAGTACATGCAATATAAAAAATTTAAGCTCTATTAGGCAACTGCAATACCCCAAAATAAATGATCTAGAGACTAGGCCCAAAGTGTACAACAGACAAAATGTTTCATAGCGTCCAAAATGTGAGGGACCTTAGCCATGAGATAGCAGTCAGATGTGTTCACCAGCATTGACTCCACACTACTGTTGATGCACCTCTTAAATTTCTTTGTACCTACATTTTCTTGTATGGGCTAACTCTTGCCACATTAGTAAAATGAACTTTATACTTCTGCATTTTAAGAAGCTAAACCTTGTTACACGAATCTAAACCCTGTTACACAGTTCCCACCCAACTCTCAACCATTTTAGATTACATCAGAAAGCCAAACACACTTTTGAAGGAAAAAAGTTTTTATTCATTTATATAAAGATAATATCAGCAAAAGGTAGTAGAAACATTTCTAAGTTTAGAATTAATTTTCCATTTTGAAAGGTTCAGGACTGTATCTCTTTTACGTTACTATTTTAAATACTTCAACAAAGACAAAAATTTATTCTCTTACTTCTTAAGGACATATCGGAATAATTAGAATTAGTTCTTTGGAATACAGGTATCATTTATAGAAAATGATGTGTCAGAATCTTAAAGCACTAAAATAACTACAGATAATTTTTTAACAGACAAATTCATGGTGCTTTCAATTTCTGAGGTGTAATAAAGCCCTCTTGCGAATTCTAAAGTTAAAAGACTTTTTCCTTCAGATTCAGAACAAAAATTCTGAGAAATCATAGACCCCAGTGGGCATTAGTAATGTGGCCCATAGTAATTACATTAAGAGTCTCCACATTTTAGGTAAGAAGCCATTGAAAGAAGGGCCAGAAAGCCACTTTAAATTCATGTTCATGGCAGATCAAATTATACTGATTCAAATGTTTTCCTTAGAAAGGCATTATATATAACATTGCTACCATTCCAGGGCTTGGCCCTTGAACTGCTCTTACAGCTACTTCCATTCTTTACATCATCTATTCTAAGAGCAAACCTCCTGAAAGACTAGTAAAAGAGGCTAGGAAAGACTGTGCATATAGCAAAAGAACTCTGGTGCTCTAGTTGTGTGTCACAATGTACAATCAGGACACCAGCTAATCTAGAAACAACGTTAACTTTAACTCTAGCAGATTCTTAAGATACACTTACTAAACAACTTTAGTGGATTAGAAATATCAGAACTACCTATTTTGACTCTTCTGGACGTGTTTTATTTTACAAAAGGAAATATAACCGGCTAAAAAACAAAAATAAAGATCTACTTATAGTAAGTTAACTAATACTTCAATGTTTTTATATAAACAATTCCTTTCAGACACTCTGATTAACCTTTGAGTGACATAAAAAAAGCTGCAGCATTAATACCAGTATTTTGCACAATTTGACACACAGCCATTAAGTTTGGCATTTTAAGAAAAATGAATAGTATTACAAAAAAGAATGGTAACTCATTGAGAAGGTTATATACCTAGTAAATAGTAAAGTTTAGTCTGTCTTCTATTCTTTAAAAAATTAGGCCCAGAATTTTAGTTACCCTAATTACCATCCCAATCAAATTTGATATGTATGTGTGGACTCTAGATAAAAGATAAAGTATTTTGAATAAACGTATGACTCACTGATTGGACTGTTTGCTTAAAATCTGGTTTACTGGGTTTAGATAAGAAGACTGTAATAAAGCTAACTATATATTGAGTTCCACTGATTAAAAATGTAGTTTTAAAAATTCTGCTTTTGTGGTAAATTTCTAGATAAATTATAAATGCAAAGCTCAATATTGTAAACACTGTACTGTTCACAGGTACTTTTGGAGAAGTGAAATGCTTGTGTTCAGCCTACCAAAATTCTTACCCTTCAAAATAGGTTTTAAAAACTTTTTTTGGAAATCAGTACTTGCTTTTAAACTCTTAAAATGCAAGTTTCAATTTTTAAAAAATACTTGCAGATACATCTTAATGTTCTTTCAATCTCAATTATTTTTTACTTTCAACCATATTAAACACAGAACCAGGTTCTGAATAAACATCTAATGAAGAATAGTTTCAATGTAAAATAAAACTATAGAGTCTACAACTTATGCAGAAAGTTTCAGTGTGATTTACCAAAATTCAGAATTTCGATAACTGTGGAAAACTTTTAGCTTAATATTCAAAACCAGCAACTTCGCATGAAACTAGATAGCTGGGAGGATCAAAAAGATTTAAATACTGCCCAACTTCTTCTGAAGTGATGCACTCTTTTATCCTGGAAAAGACAGAAATAGTCCTTTTATTTTACCGAAAATTTCTGATGACTACTATGGATCTGAATGTTGTCAAAATTTAAACCATTTGTTTAAGATTTGTTTAGGATTTAAACGTTATAAATAATCAGAAAAAAAGATGATTCTTTTCAAGGAGCATATTTGAACACTAGGATAACAAATGTACCAAGATGGCTAGTTTTATTACATAGTTTAGTTGAAAAAGAAATCGATAATAAAAAAATAATCCCAGTAAACTCATAAATAACAGGACTTAAACTCAGTATCATTTCATGTACTTCTTAGTTAATAATTTTGCAGGAATATCCCAAAGACAGCTGGTAGAAAATGTAATTGTAAAAAATACTGTTTACACTAACTGAACTGCACTTAATAGGAACCACAGCTTGTGAACAGCTCTCCAAACTGAAATGTCACGCTTTTAGGTTAAAATATGTAAGGTTTGGCATTTAAAGACATACCATTAACCTGTGAAGATATATCATTCTTGAGAAAGGAAGGTAAAAATGTAAAATACATGCAAAACTTTCTTTTCACTCTTATCTTGCCTACAGATGTGCAGAAAGAAGTGAGAGGCCTTAGGAGGAGGAATGGGAAAGAGTGAATGAGTAATAACATAATAGTATTTACTTTTTTTTTTTTTTTTTTTTTTTGAGACGGAGTCTCGTGCTGTGTCACCCAGGCTGGAGTGCAGTGGCGCGATCTCGGCTCACTGCAAGCTCCGCCTCCCAAGTTCACGCCATTCTCCTGCCTCAGCCTCCGAGTAGCTGGGACTACAGGCGCCTGCCACCACGCCCGGCTAGTTTTTTGTATTTTTAGTAGAGACGGGGTTTCACCATGTTAGCCAGGATGGTCTCGATCTCCTGACCTCATGATCCACCCGCCTCGGCCTCCCAAAGTGCTGGGATTACAGGCTTGAGCCACCGCGCCCGGCCAGTATTTCCTTTTCTACAAAGCTAACTGTGCCCTTTTTTAAGAACTTCAGTTTCATTTTCATATAAATAAAAGTGGCTTCTGAAAGTTAACTCATCTGTCAAAAGAGTGATATCCTATTTAGGTTAAAATCTAGAAAACTGGTCACTGACATGTATCTTCACAGGTCATATAGGAAACAAGATTGTGAAGGGGCTAGAGAATTAAGACAATGAAGAATGAAATTAGCTATGGAAATTGTAAATACATTCAAAAATACCTCAGGCATTCTGATTCAATGTAACAACATACAGTCAATCAGAATAGGTCTAGATGTCAGGTAACTGCAGGATGCCAACTTTTGATTCCTCTCCCAAATGAGCAGAAAACTAAGTTTTAAAGGGAGTCTTTTGTCTAACACCAGGTTAGAACTCAAGTTTAAAAAAATATTTTCTGGGCTGCACACGTTGGCTCACACCTGTAATCCTGGCACTTAGGGAGGTTGAGGCAGGGAGATCACTTGAGTCCAGGAGTTCAAGACAAGCCAGAACAATATAGTAAGATTCTTTAAAAAAAAAAAAAAAATCTTTTGACTGGGCACGGTGGCTCATGCCTGTAAACCCAGCACTTTGGGAGGCCAAGGAGGGCAGATCACAAGGGTCAGAAGATTGAGACCATCTGGCTAACACGATGAAATCCTGTCTTTACTAAAAATACAAAAAGTTAACCAAAAAGCATGGTGGCAGGTTCCTGTAGTCCCAGCTACTTGGGAGGCTGAGGCAGAGGAATGGCATGAACCTGAGAAGTGGAGCTGGCATTAAGCGGAGATCACCTCACCACACTCCAGCCTGGGTGACAGAGCAAGACTGTGTCTCAAAAAAAAAAAAAAAAAAGTCTTTTTAACTAGTCAAGTGTGGTGGTGCATGTCTGTAGTCCTAACTATTTGGGAGGCTGAGGTAGAAGGATCCCTTGAATGCAGGAGTTTTAGGTTGTAGTAAGCTGTGATTGTGACACTGCACTTCAGGCTAGATGACCAAATGAGGTCACCTCAAAAACAAACAAACAAACAAACAAACAAAAAAAACACACACACGACTATCTTCTGCTTTGAAAATCATTTAAGTACTACTGCAGACACCAATGTAATCATCAGGACTTTGGGTAAGATAAGCTGATGTACAATGCCAGTTCTTTCTTTTCTAAATTACACTATGTAGAACGAATCAACAAGACAACAAATGTCAATTTTAAATATGTTTACTCTCTGTTGCAAAGATGTTAAGAACTTACTTCTGCTATTTGGCTCTACTCTTCTATATTATACAGGAGATCCATAATATAACCCTGTAAAAAGGCTTAGGCTTCATCTTATATACATTCACAGATGAAAAAACAAAGCTAGTTCTAAGACACAAAGTGATGGTTAAACATTTCCTTTTGAATGTAAAGTGTGTAGCCGGTTTTTACCAATCTGGCAGTTCCACTAAAAGTTAAATATGACTTAGCAATTCCATTCCCAAGTATATACACAAGAGAAATAAGAACATGTCCACACAATAACTTGTACATGAACGTTCACAGCATTATTTAAACAGCTAAAAAAAGGAAATAATCCAAATGTCTTTAGCAGATGAATGGATAAACAGAATGAGGTAATATCTATAAATAAAAAGAAACGAAGTTCTGATACGTGCTAGAATATTGATGAACCTTAAAAGCATTATGCTGAGTGAAAAAATCCAGTCACTAAAGGCCACATTATATGATTCCATATACATGAAATGTCCAGGACATGAAAATCCTTAGAAAAAGAAAGTAAATTAGTGGTTGCCTAGGGATACACAAGTTCCAAGAAAACAGCAGGTGACTGCTAAGGTAGGGGGGTGATTTAAATATTCTAAAATTGTGGACATGGTTGCAAAACTGAATATATGAAAAGTTGCGAAACTGAATATATGAAAAAACAGTGAAGTGTACACTTTAAATACATGAATTGTACTACTAGTATTATTTCAATAAAACTATCATTTAAAAAACGCCTTCCCTTTATTAACCATACTATTTCTCTCCCATTGGACTGTTAGTTCTTTTTCATATTTATAGACAAGTTCTTTTTCATATTTATAGACTTAGAACCACAGGGACCCAGAAACCTTTAGTCCTGTACCTTCTCATTTTACACTTGTAAAAACTGCAGCCTTAAGATTTATCTATCCAACATGGTTAGAAAGTGGGATAAGAAATCAGATCTTTCTGGAATTCAACTAGTCACATTCTCTTCCACTTCACCAGCTCTGAATCAACCTTTCTTTCTACTCAACTTTTTACTGCTTCACTTTACCCCTTTTCTCCCTTCACACTGTTCAGGTGTATCATCTGAATAAACAATTTCTTTTCTTCTCTGTAGTCCAATATGCATGTATTAAGTTCTACTTTTTTTTCTTTTTTTTTTTTTCAGACAAGGTCTCCCACTGTTGCCCAGGCTGGCGTACAATAGCACGATCGTGGCTCAGTGCAGTCTAACTTCCCAGGCTCAAGTGATCCTCCTACTTTAGCCTCCTCTGGAGTAGCTGGGACTACAAACAGAAATGATCACAACTGGCTGATTTTTGTAGAGATATGGTTTTGCCACGTTACCCAGGGTGGTCTTGAACTCCTGAGCTGAAGCAATCCACCCACCTCAGCCCCCAAGTGTTGGAATTACAGGCATGAGCCACAGCACCTGGCCAAGATCTGCTTTCTATATCTAAAATTTTCTTTTACAATTTGGTCAAGGTAGTCAACTAACTCTCTTCTCTGGTAAACCCTTTCAATTACAAATTTCTGCTGCAGGATCCTTCCCTAAATGTAACTACATTATATATCAAGGTTCAGCAGCAAAAAATATACTGCCAGGTAAAACCTATTCTGGTTTACTGGGTTACAATCATATGCCAACCATTCAATTAAATGCTCTAGACTGGGCTCAGTGGCTCACGCCTGTAATCCCAGCATTTTGGGAGGCCGAGGCGGGTGGATCACGAGGTCACGAGATCGAGACCATCCTGGCTAACACAGTGAAACCCCATCTCTACTAAAAATACAAAAAAATTAGCTGGGCATGGTGACAGGCACCTGTAGTCCCAGCTACTCAGGTGGCTGAGGTAGGAGAATGGCATTAAGTAAACATAGGAGGTGGAGCTTGCAGTAAGCCTAGATGGCACCACTGCACTCCAGCCTGGGCAACAGAGCGAGACTCTGTGTCTCAAAAAAATAAATAAATAAAAAATGCTCTAAGAAATCTCAAAATACATATACCACAAGGAAAACACCTAACTTGAAAACTAAGAAGTGTGCTTTTTAATTATGATAGTGTTCCTTTCATACCTTGAAGTAGTCATGTTGAGTAACAACAGAATTTCTCAGTCTGTTTTCTGGGTTAAACAGACAAGATACCACTGTTTGCATGCTTCGGTCCACAGATTTCTGAAACATAGAAGTGTTCAGTAATGTAAAGAGAATTCTTTCACTCACTTTTAATATGGGTGGTTTTTTTTTTTTATTGTTTAGTGAACATATTAGTTTACTTCTAAAGAAATGCAAAAGAGCCTGGGAGCAGTGGCTCACACCTGTAATCCCAGCACTTTGGGAGGCCGAGGTGGGCGGATCACCTGAGATCAGCAGTTCAAGACCATCCTGGCCAACATGATGAAATTCCTTCTCTACTAAAAAATACAAAAATTAGCTGGGTGTGGTGGCGGGAGCCTGTAATCCCACCTACTCAGGAGGCTGAGGCAGGGAGAACTGCCTGAACCTAGGAGACGGAAGTTGTAGTGAGCCGAGATCACACCACTGCACTTCCAACCTAGGTGACACCGTTAAGACCCCGACTCAAAAAAAAAAAAAAAAAAAAAAAATCATTAAAATGCGATTCATAATTCTTACTACGTATCACTCAGTAAGTTTTCTGACAAATCAAATTATTTTAGAACCTTAGTGACAGAATACTGGTTTAAAAAGCTGAATTTGTTAAATCCCTAAGTGAACTCCAATATTTCAAGAAAAAATACTCAGACAAAACCTGACAGTTACATTGTAAGACTATGTTTTAATATTTGCATTTTAAAATCGGGTATCAAATCAAGGAATTTACACTCCGATGGGACTTCTTCGGTATTATACATATTACCAGCACATCAACTACTTCCACACACCCACCTATTTAACAGAACATATGTGACATAAAAGTGACAATATTATTATAGAAATTTGCATTAACGATAAAAAGAAACAACCCTATCTGTTTCAGTATCTGAATAATTACTACTGATTTCACCACTGTTGGGAACTTCTGCCACATACAATGTTATGGAGAATGCCATAAACAATATTTTTCACTGCTTAAGACTGAAGCTGTTGTAAAAGAAAAGAGACATATAATTCATACTAATTCTTCTTTTGAGTAGGATTCTAGAGGAAACTCTCCCATAGCATTCTGCCAAATCATATTAATACAGTATTTATTAAAGAATGGTTTTTTAAAATTAGTGGAACAGAAACATAGAAAAGGATGGCTTAATTAGAAACTTTATGTATATATTGAAAATTGGGGGTATCTGAAATTTCAACAACGGTTACATTAACTGCTGAATATCAGTTCATTATTTAAGCTCTGTGATTTATGGCTAACATATTTAAATTTGGGCAAAAATATTTGCTTCTCAAAAAATCATTATTAAAAGTAGAAAAAAATATGAAATACATATTAAGAAAAAAGGAAAAAAAACTAGATGTTTGCCTTTTGTGGGCAATTTCCAGAGGGTGGGGTAACTCCATGAACTGAGCATTCATTTGGCACATCACCTCCTGTATCAACTTCACTACAGTGGTAGTTAAGAGCTGAATAAGCCTATGTTTAAAATAATGAAAGTGTAATTAAACAGATACACACATATGTTTAAAAGCCACATATTTATTCCTCAAAAAAGGTGGTATTGAAAGTTTCAACATAGGTTGTATTGAAATTCAATTGTATTACTTCAGAAAGTTTGTTTTAAATGAAAAGTTGAAATACATTAAGGCAGTCTTTTGTTTTAAAATGTCTTCCAGGCATCAATATAACCAGAAGTAGAAGGACTCTAGAAACAAACGTAGTAAGGGAGTGTTTGAGAATTTTAACACTTACATCTTTCAAAAATCCAGTGTGATGCAAGACAGCAGCTCTGGTGTATCAGACGCAATACTCTTGTTTTATTCCTATTCTTATTTAAGAGTAACAGTAAAACATTTCTGTTTCTCTTCACCAAATGTTTTTATGGCTGGTAAAGCCAGACGTATTCTAGGAAGATACATTCTAATTCTAAAATCACGTTAATACTACCCCATTCCTGGATTAGATCATTTATCAACAAGTAACTGAACACTTATCATTATGTGGACCAGCTACTGTTTCAGCACACAAAAACCTGAGAGACAAAAAGGCACTGCGGCTTCCATGGGAGTTTGTAACTGAGTTAAAAATAAAGTAACAAAATGTAAAACATTAATATAAAGACCATTTAAAAACATCTACAGACATATATGGCATAGAAAAAAAGTCAAGAAAAATGAAAGTATATGTAAAGCTAATTCACTTTATCCCATAACCCCTTTTGCTCCCCAACAGGCCACTGTGGTGGCATCTTAAAAAAAAAAAAAGAAAACCAAAACTATTAAAATATTCCCACACATTTTCAAAAACACATGATATACACAATATTGAAGCACTTATCATGCTGGCTCCTTTGTTATTAAAATGAAAGCAGAAGAGTAGAAAAAAGAAGCACTTTGTGTTTCTAACCCCTGACATTCTTGTTACTTCTATATATAAAAACCTCATCGTTTTCCCAATTTTCTGGAGTTGGAATTGCGGAAATCTCAAAGATACTAGTGACGTTTTTGTTACTTCTATATATAAAACCTCACCATTTTCCCAATTTTCTAGAGTTGGCATTGTGGAAATCTCAAAGATAATAGTACTTACAATTTATTCTTTATTATCAAAGATATGATTATGGGTTATAGATACAGTCATATTTATGAAAAGAGGCTGAGAAAACTACTATCATGAAGCAGCAAACTAAAATAAAAATATAATTGGAATTCTGTGCTCTAAGCATGGGATACTTTTATTTCACTCTATCTCCCTTAAAAAAAGATGAAAGTCAGTCTGGATGTTTCAGCTATTTGACAGCAAAGATGAAAAAATACATGCTGAAATATAAAAGGGGACAACACATCTCAGAAAACGGTTCTACAGAAAAGTTATTGCTAAGTATATTCCTATCAAAATGTTAATCCATTACTTCTAAATAATACAGAGGGCTTCATTCTAGACCAACTGTAAGTGTTTTCTTAAATTTCAGGTACATTTCATTAGTTTAAAATGACTATTCAGGCTATTTGTATAAACAAGTTAAAGGCCTCAATAACATCTGAAAATAAATCATTTTACTCCCCCTTCAATTACCTGGTAATTATATACAGGCAACTGATACCCAGTGGTGACCTGACCTGGTGAATTTGGATAAGTAGGATATGTCTGAAAGTAAGTTTACAGAAAGAATGAATGAATACGGTAAAACGTTTTCTTAAATTAGAAAGAAACATTATTCCCAATATAAAAATATGAAAATCTTTAAAATATTTATTACTTTTCTATATACAATAAATGCAGAGTTCTAAATGAATGAAGGAAGGAAGAAAGAAATATTATCTGCCAAGTGCTAAGCCCCTTTGGGGAGGGCGGGGAAATAGACGAATGACAAAGTAGTGACTATTTCACCAAAGTTTCCCTTACTTAAATTGTGTACTTATTCCCACCCAGAAGTTATTTCTTACACTGCTGATAAGGCTCCATTAAGACCGATTTCAATGTAAGTTAATACATTTCCTATTTCTTTGTCGATGTATTTCCAGACAGTTTTGTGTTTGAAAATAATAGGGCAATATGTAGTTCTTCTACAGATGTTAAAATTTTTTCTGTATTTTATTTCAATAAACTAAGGGCAGTATATAATCCAATACTGGGGGACAGTACATGTCTTGTATGTTTCAATAAATCCTTCTGTTTGAAACATATAGGAAGCAGCATACATGAATACACCCAGATTCAGTAACAGCTTACAGCAAATGTCAGAAACACGTAGGGCTTTTTTTCTAGCCATTGTCCAGAGGAGGAAAAATAAGAGGTATACTCTACACATTTCAAGTACATGGAAAATGTCAATAAATGAGACACACTGAAAAACGATTTCACTACTATTTTGTTACTTTATTTTCCATCGAATAAAATGTCTTTTAAACTAAGATATTAAATAAAATGGACTATCACCAGTAAGTGACACAGTATGTCAAATCCTGCTTTAAATACCAAAGTAACCAAGATCAGAGAAATTAGATGCCAGAAATTCATAGGATTTTTAGGTATAGTAAAATACATCAGAAATCTACCCATTCCAGAAACAGAATATATCCAGAAGTCAGCAGTTTATATGAGGAATCATCTGGAAATCATTGCAAGTAAAGAAGAGCAAGATTAATTGCTAATCTTAGAGAAGAAAAAACTAGGCAGAAACATAAGAACAGTTGTTTTCAAATATTTTCAGAACTAGTTGTAAGGGGAGAAAGAAGCTCAGGTGTTTTAGAGGTAATACACCTTTTTATTCCTATTTTTATTTAAGAGTTCAGCAATACATTTCTGTTTCTCTTCAAAAAAAAATTTTGTGGCTCATAAAGCCAGAGGCAGACTCTAGGCAGATACATGCTAATTCTAAATTAACATTAATACTACCTTTCTTAGATTACACAGTCTATCAACAAGGAACTGAACACTTATTATGTGGGCCAGCCACTAAGAGAGAAAAAGGCACTGTTGTGCCCATGGGAGATTATAATTGGGTTAAAAATAAAGTAACAAAATGTAACACATTAATATAAAAAACCATTTAAAAATATTTACAGGCATATATGATATGGAAAACAACCCAGAAAGAACAGAGAGGACATGGTAGGTTAATTCACTTTACCCGAGGTACAACCTACCTCCTTTGTTCCCCAACAGGCCACTGCAGTGGCATCTTTAAAAAAAAAAAAAAAAAAAAAAGGAAACCAAAATTATTCAAATATTTCTAAACATTTTTAAAAACACATAAGATATATAATACTGAAGTACTTATGCTGACTCCTTTGTTATAATAAAAAAACCAGAATGGATAAAACTACTTCATAGTTCCAATCCCTGACATTCTTGTGGTTACTTCCACAGATAAAACCTCACATTTTCCCCAATTTTTTGGATTTGGCATTGTGGAAATCTCAAAAATGTTACTTCTTTGAATTTATTATGATAGATATGATTATTGGTCATAGATACAGTCATATCTATGAAGAGAGAACCAGAGAACAACTCTTGTGAAGCAGTTTGCTATAATGAAAATTTAAATTCTGTGCTCTAAGAATTGGGTAATTATTTTACTCACACTATATCCCTAAACAATTCATGAAAGTTACTCTGGATGTTTCATTTAGCTATTTGACAGCAAAGATGAAAACTACATCCTGAAATATAGAAGGGCCAAATCTCAGAAAACTGTTCTACAGAAAAGTTATTGCCAAGTATATTCCTATCAAATTATTATTCCATTACTTCTAAGTAATACAGACGTCTTCATTCTAGACTAATCCTAAGTGTTTTCTTAAATTGTAGGTAGAATTCACTAGTTTAAAATGACCAACTATTCACACAATTTGTATACAAAAGTTAAAGGCCTCGATAATATGTGAAAGCAAATCATTTTACTCCTTTTTACATTACCAGATAATTACATACAGGCAACTGATAGCCAGTAGTGACCTGAACTGGTGAATTTGGATAAACAGGAAATGCCTGAAAATAAAGGATACAGAAAAAAAGAAAATGGTAAACCATTTTTTAAAATTAGAAAGAAATATCATTCCCAACTAACAAAAATATATAAAACTTTTAAATACTGTTTTTCTATATAAAACAATGCAGAATTCTAAATGAATGACTATGAAGAAAGAAATATTCTCTGTCAAGTGCTACATTTTGGGTGTGAGGGGGGAACAAATGACAAAATAATGGACTATTTCACCAAAGTTTACCTTACTTATACTGTGTACTTATTCACACCCAGAAGTTATTTCTTACATAATTTTCTTACATAAGGTTCCATTAACACAGATTTAACTGTAAGTTAAATTAATACATTTGCTATTTCTCTGTGAAAATACTTCTAGACTGTTTTTTATTAGACAATATTATAGGGTAATATGTAGTTGTACAGATGTTATGGCTTCTTCTGTGATGTTATGGCTTTTTCTGTACTTCCTTCTGAAAAACTAAGTGCAGTATATAATCCAATATTGGAGAAGAGAAAGTATAATGTCTTATATGTTTCAATAAATACCTACTGTCTGAAAACATACAGGTAGCAGCATACATGAATACTTCCAGATTCAGTAATGGCTCACATTACTGAATCAGTAAATGACTCACAGTAATGTCAGAAACAAGTGGGCTTTTTTTTCTAGCCATTGTACAGAGAAGGAAAAAGAAGAGGTATATCCTTCATGTTTCAAGTACATAGAAAACGTCAACAAATGACACACACTGAAGAACTATATCCTTACTATTTTGTTACTTTATTTTCCATCAAAGAAAATGTCTTTTAAACTAAGACATAAATAAAATGAACTAAGAAGAATATAGACGTTTTTTATCACCAGTAAGTGATAGTGTATGTCAAATCCTAATTTAAATATCAATGTAACCAGGATCAGAGATGTCAGATGCAAGTTAAATGAGGAGGCATCTGGAAATCATTGCAAATAAAGAATAGCTAGATGAACTGCTAAACTTAGAGAATAATAAAGTAGACAGATACATAGAGCTGCTTTCATTCTCTTTAGCAAGTTGCTATATGGTGACGCGGGCGGAGAGCAGCTTGGGTGTTTTAGAGGCAATACCCTTTCTTCTTCCTGTTCTTATTTAAGAGTAATTAACAGCAAAACACTTCTGTTTCTCTTTAACAAATTTTCCATTGCTGGTAAAGCCAGATGCAGATTCTAGGCGGATACATGCTACTTCTAAAGCCAAACTAACTACCTTTCTTTAATTATATAGTCTATCATTATGTGGACCGGCCATTGCTTAAGCACACAAATACCTGGAAAAAAAAGGCACTGTTGCTCCCATTGGAGTTTATAATTGGGTTAACAAGAAAGTAAAAAAAAAAAAAAAAAAAAAAAAACTATAAAGAACCATTTAAAAACATCTATAGGCATACATAACTTGAGGGAAAGAAAAAGAACGAACAGGAAGTATATGTTAGGCTAATTTACTTAACCTCAAGTACGGCATAACCCCTTTGTTCCCCAATGGTCCACTATGGTGGCACCTTCAAAACAAAAACAAAAAACAAAAAGAAAAAACGAAAACAAAACTATTAAAATATTCCTCCACATTTTCAAAAACACACGAGAAACACAATATTGAGGTACTTAACCTGCTGTGTCCTTTTTTATTATATTAAAGGTAACAGAATCGAAAACGTAACTACTTTATGTTTCTAGTCTCAGATGTTATCGTAACTTTTATATATAAAACTTCACCTTTTTCCACATTTTCTGGATTTGGCATTGTGCAAATCTCAAAGTTACTATCTCTTTCAGTTTATTACCATAGATATAATTATGGGTCACAGATAAAGTCATATATATGAAAAGGGATCCAGAGAACTACTATCATGAAACAGCCAGCTAAAATAAAAATATAATTGGAATTCTGTGCTCTAAAAAGTGGGTAATAATTTGATTTCACTCTACTTCCCTAAATAAATTATGAAAATCAGTGTGGATGTTTCTTTCAGCTATTTGACAGCAAAGACGAAAACTACATCCTGAAATACAGAAGGGAACACTAAATCTCAGAAAGCTGTTCTACAGAAATGTTATTGCCAAGTATATTGCTGTAAAAATATTACTCCATTACTTCTAAATAATACAGAGGTCTTCATTCTAGACTGATTCTAAGTGTTTTCTTAAATTTTAGGTACACTTCACTAGTTTAAAATGACCAACTATTCGGGCAATTAGTGTAAACAAGTTAAAGGCCTCAATAATATGTGAAAGCAAATCCTTTTACGCCTTCTTACATTACCTGATAATTATATATAGGCAACTGATATCCAGTAGTGACCTGAACTGGTGAATGTGGATACACAGGAAATGCCTGAAAAGAAAGGGTACAGAAAAAAAGAAAATGGTAAACCATTTTTTAAAATTAGAAAGAAATATCATTCCCAATATAACAAAAATATAAAAACCTTTTAAATATTGTTTTTCTATATAAAGCAATGCAGAATTCTAAATGAATGACTGACTTTATGAAGAAAGAAATATTCTCTGTCAAATGCTACATTTGAGGTGTGAAGGGGGAACAAATGACAAAAGAATTGACTATTTCACTAGGCAAAGTTTACCTTACTTATACTGTGCACTTATTCACACCCGGAAGTTATTTCCTACACTGCTGATAAGGCTCCACTAACACAGATTTCACTGTAAGTTAAATGAATACATTTGCTATTTCCTCGTAAAAATCCTCTAGACCGTTTTGTATTAGACAATATTATAGGGTAATATATAGTTGTACAGATGTTATGGCTTCTTCTTTGATGTTATGGCTTTTTCTGTACTTCATTCTGAAAAACTAAGTGCAGTATATAATCCAATACTAGAGAAGAGAAAGTATAATGTCTTATATGTTTCAATAAGTAGCTATTGTTTGAAAACGTATAGGTAGCAGCATACACAAATTTACCCAGATTCGGTAATGGCCCACAGTAGGGCATTTTTTTCTAGCCATTGTTCAGAAAGGAAAAACAAGAAGTAGTATACCCTACACGTTTCAAGTACATGGAAATATGTCAATAAAGGAGAAATACTGAAGAACTATTTCACTACTATTTTGTTACTTTATTTTCCATCAAAGAAAATATCTTTTAAACTAAGACATAAATAAAAGGAACTAAGAAGAATATAGATTTTATCACCAATAAGTTATAGAGTATGTCAAATCCTACTTTTAGTATCAATGTAACCCTTATCAGAGACGTTAGATGCCAGAAACTCAGGGGATTTATATACATATAGTAAAACACATCAGAAATCTACTTATTCCAGAACCAGAATACATCCAGAAGTCAGCAAGTTACATGAGGATGCATCTGGAAATCGCTGCAAATAAAGAATAGCTAGACGAACTGCTAAACTTAGAGAAGAATAAATAGACACATAAGGAGAGCTTTCATTCTCTTTAGCAACTGGTAATAGGGGGGCGGGGTGAAGAAACTTGGGTGTTTTAGAGGCAATACTCTTTCTTCTTCCTATTCTTATTTAAGGGTAATTAACAGCATAACATTTGTTTCTCTTCAACAAATTTTCTATTGCTGGTAAAGCCAGATGCAGATTGTAGGCAGATACACGCGAATTCTAAAGCCACACTAACACTACCTTTCTTTGATTATATAGTCTATCATTATGTGGACCAGCCATTGCTTAAGCACACAAATACCTCAGAAAAAAAAAAAGGAATGTTGCTCCCATTGGAGTTTATAATTGGGTTAACAAGAAAGTAAAAAAAAAAAAAATAACAAAACATTAATATAAGAACCATTTAAAAATATTTAAAGGCATATGAGAGTTGGAAAAAAAATCAAGAATGAACAGGAAGCATATGTTTGGCTATTTCACTTAACCTGAATGACAACATAACACCATTGTTCCCCTACAGGTCACTATGGTGGCATCTCAAAAAAAAAAGGAAACCAAAACTATTAAACTATTCCTAGACATTTTCAAAAACACATGAGAAATACAATATTGAAGTACTTATCCTGTTGTGTCCTTTTTTATTATCATAAAAATAACAGAATGGAAAACGTAAGTACTTGATGTTTCCAGTCTCTGATGTTATCATTATTTTATATATAAAACTTCATCTTTTTCCAAATTTTCTAGAGTTGGCACTGTGGAAATCTCAAAGATACTAGCTCTTAGAGTTTATTACCATACATATAATTATAGGTCATTGATACAGTCCTGTCTATGAAAAGATATCCAGAGAACTACTATCATGAAAACAGTCAGCTAAAATAAAAATATAATTGGAATTCTGTACTCTAAAAACTGGGTAATAATTTGATTTCATTCTATCTCCCTAAAAAATTTATGAAAGTCAGTTTGGATGTTTCTTTCAGCTATTTGACAGCAAAGATGAAAACTACATCCTGAAATACAGAAGGGGACACCAAACCTCAGAAAACTGTTCTACAGAAACGTTATTGCCAAGTATACTGCTGTCAAAATATTACTCCATTACTCCTAAATAATACAGAGGTCTTCATTCTAGACTAATTCTAAGTGTTTTCTTAAATTTTAGGTACACTTCACTAGTTTAAAATGACCAACTATTCGGACAATTAGTGTAAACACGTTAAAGGCCTCGATAATATGTGAAAGTAAATCATTTTACGCTTTCTTACATTACCTGATAATTATATACAGGCAACTGATATCCAGTAGTGACCTGAACTGGTGAATTTGGATAAACAGGAAATGCCTGAAAATAAAGGGCACAGAGAAAAAGAAAATGGTAAACCATTTTTTAAAATTAGAAAGAAATATCATTCCCAATATAACAAAAATATAAAAACATTTTAAATATTGTTTTTCTATATAAAACAATGCAGAATTCTAAATGAATGACTGACTTTATGAAGAGAGAAATATTCTCTGTCAAATGCTACATTTGAGGTGTGAAGGGGGAACAAATGACAAAAGAATTGACCATTTCACCAGGCCAAGTTTACCTTACTTATACTGTGCACTTATTCACACCCAGAAGTTATTTCCTACACTGCTGATAAGGCTCCATTAACACAGATTTCACTGTAAGTTAAATGAATACATTTGCTATTTCCTCGTAAAAATCCTTCTAGACCGTTTTGTATTAGACAATATTATAGGGTAATATGTAGTTGTACAGATGTTATGGCTTCTTCTGTGATGTTATGGCTTTTCCTGTACTTCCTTCTAAAAAGCTAAATGCAGTATATAATCCAATACTAGAGAAGAGAAAGTATAATGTCTTATATGTTTCAATAAGTAGCTATTGTTTGAAAACGTATAGGTAGCAGCATACACAAATATACCCAGATTCAGAAATGGCCCACAGTAAATGTTAGAATCAAGTAGGGTATTTTCTTCTAGCCATCGTTCAGAAAGGAAAAAGAAGAAGAGGTGTACCCTACACATTTCAAGTACATGTGAATATGTCAATAAAGGAGAAATACTGAAGAACTATTTCACTACTAATTTGTTACTTTATTTTCCATCAAAGAAAATATCTTTTAAACTAAGACATATATAAAAGGAACTAAGAAGAATATAGACATTTTTTATCACCAATAAAAGTACTCCATTACTTCTAAATAATACAGAGGTCTTCATTCTAGACTAATTCTAAGTGTTTTCTTAAATTTTAGGTACACTTCACTAGCTTAAAATGACCAACTATTCAGGCAATTTGTACAAACAGGTTAAAGGCCTCGATAATACGTGAAAGCAAATCATTTTAGTCATTCTTACATTACCTGATAATTATGTACAGGCAACTGATATCCAGTAGTGACCTGAACTGTTGAATTTTGATAAATAGGAAATGCCTGAAAATAAAGGTTACAGAAAAAAGGAAAATGATAATCCATTTTTTAAAATTAGAAAGAAATATCATTCCCAATATAAAAAAAACATAAAAACTTTTAAATATTGCTTTTCTATATAAAATTGCAGATTTCTAAATGAATGACTGACGTTATGAAGAAAGAATTATTCTCTGTCAAGTGCTACATTTTGGGTATGAAGGGGGAACAAAAGACAAAAGAATTGACTATTTCACCAGGCAAATTTTACCTTACTTATATTGTGTACTTAGGCCCACCCAGATGTTATGTCTTACACTGGTGATAAGGCTGCATTAAGACAGATTTCAATGTAAGTTAAATTAATACATTTGCTATTTCCCTGTAGAAACACTTCTAGACTGATTTGTATTTGACAATAAGGTAATATGGTAGTTTTACAGATGTTATGGATTTTTCTGTACATCACATTGGAATAACTAATACAGTATATAATCCACAAGTGGAAAAGCGACGGTATAATGACTGTTATGTTTCAATAAATACTTATTCTTTGAAAACATATAGACAGCAGCATACATGAACACACCCAGATTCAAGTCATGGCTCACAGTAAATGCTAGTTAACAAGTCAGGCTTTTTTCTAGCTATTCCCCAGAGAAGGAAAAAAAGAAGACAGGTATACCTTACATGTTTCAAGTACATGGAAAATGTCAACAAATGAGGGGCACTGAAGAACTATTTCACTACTATTTTGTTACTTTATTTTCCATTCAAGAAAAATGTGTCTTTTAAACACATAAATAGAACGAATGAAGAAGAAAATAAACATTATTTATCACCAATAAGTGAAAGAATATGTCAAATCCTACTTTAAATATCAAAGCAACCAGCATCAGAGAAATTACATGCCAGAAACTCACAAGATTTATAGGTAGAGTAAAATAGATCAGAAATCTACCCATTTCAGAACCAGAATATATCCAGAAGTTAGCAATTTATACGAGGAGGCAACTGGAAATCATTTCAAATAAAGAATAGTTAGATAAATTGCTAAACTCACAGAAGAATAAAGTAGGCAGACACATAAGGAGAGCTCTTTTCACATATTTTAGGAACTAGTTAAATGGGGGAAAGCAGCTCAGGGGTTATAGAGGTAATACTCTTTTTAATCCTATTCTTATTTAAGAACAATTAAGAGCAAAACATTTCTGTTTCTCTTTGTCAAATTTTTTATGGTTGGTAAATCCAGATGCAGAGTCTAATCAGATACATGTTATTCTAAAGCAAAATTAATACTACCTTTCTTAGATAAAGCCACATTAGGACGATCTTTCTCAGATTAAATAGTCTATTTTAACAAGTAACTGAACACTTATCATTATGTGGATAAGCAATTGCTTAAGCATACAAAAACCTGAGAGACAATAAGGCACTGTTGCTCCCATGGGAGATTATAATTGGCTTAAAAAGAAAGTAACAAAATGTAACATAGTGATATAAAGAACCTTCTAAATTTTTTACAGGCATATATGACATGTAAAAATCAAGAAAGAAGAGGAAGTATATGTTTCCCTAATTCGCTTTACCAGCAGTACAACATAACTCCTTTGCTCCCCAAAAGGCCAGTGTAGTGGAATCTTAAAAAAATAAAAATAAAAAATAAAAAATAAAAAAAAAAAGGTAACCAAAATTACTCAAATATTCCAATGCATTTTCAAAAACACGAGATGCGTAATACTGAAGTATTTATCATGATGGTTCCTTTGTTATAATAAAATAAACAGAATAGAAAGAAGACGTACTTTAGGTTTCTATTCCCTGAAGTTCTTGTTGTTACTTCTATACATATAACCTCATTTTTTTCCGAATTTTCTGGAGATGGCATTGTGGAACTCTCAGTGTTCCTTGAATTTATTACCAAAGATATGATTATGAGTCACAGATACAGTCATATAGTTGAAAAAAGACCCAGAGAACTACTACCATGAAGTAGGCAAACTAAAATAAAATTATAATTGGAATTCTGTGCTATAAGAATTAGCTAATAATTTTATTTTACTCTATCTCCCTTAAAAACTGGAGAAAGTCAGGATGAATATTTCAGCTCTTCAACAGCAAAGATAAAAAATACATGCTGAAACAAAGAAGGGAACACCAAATCTCAGAAAACTATTCAACAGGAAAGTTATTCCTAATTATATTGCTGTAAAAATATTATTTCATCACTTCTAAGTAATACAGAGGTCTTCATTACACTAATTTAAGTGTTTTCTTAAATTTTAGGTACATTTTACTAGTTTAAAATGAAAATTATTCAGGCAATTTGTATAAACAAGTTGAAGGCCTCAACAGTATCTGAAAGTAAATCATTTGACTTCCTAGTCAATTACCTGATAATTATATACAGCCAACTGATTCCCAGTGATGACTGCACCTGGTCGATTTGGATAAGTAGGATATGCCTGAAAATAAAGTTTACAGAAATAATGGATTAATATGGTAAAACATTTTTTTAAATTAGAATTATCATTCCCAATATAACAAAAATATGAAAAACTTTAAAATATTATTTTTCTATACACAGCAATACAGAATTCTAAATGAAGAACTGACTTTATTAAGAAAGAAATATTCTCTGTCAAGTGCCACTATTTAGGTGGCAAGGGGGAACAGACAAATGACAAAAGAAGTGATTATTTCACCAGGCAAAGTTTACTTTATTTATACTGTGTACATAGGCCCACCCAGAAGTTATTTCTTATACTGCTGCTAAGGCTCTATTAAGATAGATTTCAACCTAAGTTAAATTAATACATTTACTATTTATTTGGCAAAATACTTTGACTGATTTATAATTGCATAATATTATAGGGTAATATTGTAGTTCTTCTATAGATGTTATGGCTATCTCTGTACTTCATTTCCAAAAACTAACGGCAGTATATAATCCACAACTGGAAAAGAGACAGTATAAAGTCTTCAATGTTTCAATAAATACTTACCAATTGAAAACATACAAGCAGCAGCATGCATGAATACACCCAGATTCAGTAATGGTTCACAATAAATGTCAGAAACAAGTAGACCTTTTTTTCCAGCCATTGTTCAGCGAAGGAAAAAGAAGAGGTATACCTCACAGGTTTAAAGTACATGGAAAATAAGAAACTGAAGAACTATTTCACTATTATTTGGTTACCTTATTTTCCATCAAAGAAAATGTCTTTTAACTAAGACATGAAAAAAATGGACTAAGAAGAAAATAAACATTATTGATCACCAAAAAGTGACAGAGTATGTCAAATCCTATGGTAAATATCAAAGCAACCAGGATCAGAGATATTACATGCCAGAAACTCACAGGATTTACAGATAGACTAAAACAGATCAGAAATCTACCCGATTTCAGAACCAGAATATATCCAGAAGTCACCAATTTATATGAGGAGGCATCTGGAAATCACTGCAACTAAACAGTAGCTAGATTAACTGCTAAGCTTAGAGAAAAACAAACTACGCAGACAAGTAAAGAGAGCTGTCTCCAAATACTTTAGGAAAAAGCTATATGGGGTGAAAACAGAAGACACAGGAAGAGATTTGTTCATGTATCTACAGAGGTCATTTCTAAGAGAAAGACTTACAAAGTATATTGAAGATTTTTAGCTCATATAACGAACGCTAAGAATAAGAAATTTCTAACAACAGTAGTAAATTTCCCATCACCCAGAGTACTCAAACAGGGATTCTATTGCCACTTACTAGGGAAAGTGTAGATACAATTCCACAGAGAGTACGATGACTACGATAAACAAGAGAACAGGAACGTACGTAGTTCTCACCTGAACGTACTGAGTTACAGCATTCAGTGTTATTGGGGGCTGCAGGTAATTTTCAGTGTTTGGATTACTCCTGACATTCTGAAACTGTGGTGGAGGAGGAGGATTAAATACCAAAGGACGTGGCTGCACATGACGAGCACCTTATAAAAAGCAAGAATAAAAAGCCTAGTTTCAGTTATTTGAAAAGCTACAGGTGTCAAAAAATAACAATTTCTTTTCCTACTCACATAATTTTTGTTTCCTGATTGCAGGGCCCAGCTTCAGCTTTTTACCATGGAAATGTATCTGTGACTGAAAATAAAACAGTAACAAAATGAGAATCAATTTTCAAGTCTTATTTCCAAGACCTGGGTAAATACCTAAAGCCTTCTAAAGTTCCTATAAACAGACAAGATCAGTGACAACTACACACCAAATTAAAATTAAGTCACCCTGAAGCTACCTTATTTACCCTTACTACTCTAATCAGTATCAAAAAGCATTAAGTGAAAGTCAATCAGAAACTTTTCATCACCCTATCTTCAATCCTTCCTGTCTGTAGTTCATGAACCTAGGTGACCAGTCAAAAATAAACAGGATCTAACAAGTTATGTGAGGTTACTCTAAGTTTCGGTTTTGAGTAGAAACTGTATCATATCATTCTCCAAATTTCACACAACACTGAGTATATCACTAAGTCTAAATGTCGTATCAATAAAACAAAAAATAGATTTTTCTATTAGATTACTCACTTCTAGTATCTTCTGGATATCCACATCATTAAAAAAGGAAACAAATCCATAGCTATAAAGGCAGAGAAAAGGTGAAGTATAAAATAACTAGCATATAGTACATGGTCCAGAACTTCTACTATTCTATATACAGAAGGGATTATGACAAAAGATGAGTAATACACCATGATAAGTATTTGTTAAGATGTACATGACAAACCTTCTACAAATACTACCTTTCCTTAAGCGGAACTATGTTAAAGTGTGCTAAGATTAGGGCAGTGTGAAAACTTTACTGACTAACAAAAAATTCATTATCTGTGAACCTGAATTTCACTTACTATCTAAGATAAGGTGGTTAAAATTTAAGATACTGTGCAGCGTATGAAGAAAACAATTATTTGAGAAAAATGATTAATTCATTTGTACAAAATAAAGTTGGGGATATTTAAAAACAAACATTAGAAAAATGATGAAATAAAAGAGCTGGCAATAACATGTTATCTCCTACATGAAAGAAATCAACAACGTAAAAAATTTCATTTACACCAGTGTCAGAATATCAGTTTTGAAGTCGTCTCTGATATCTATAGGTGACTAGAGTTCAGATATTTTTGATAAAATTACTCACCCTTTGGACACACCAGTTCGATCTGTGATTATCTTCACTTCTTTCACTGAACCATATCTACCAAAGTAGCTTCTAATCTCAGTTTCATCCATCTATGGAAAAGAATTGAACTTCAAGAGTAAGAAGAGCATTCAAAAATTTCTACTTCATCACAACTTTACTACCATAAGGTGAAAATTTCTCCCTGCATTCATCCCCAAATGATGAGTGGTTCTTTGTCAAAGATATTTTTAGGGCCAGGCACAGTGGTTCAAGCCTGTAATCCCAGCACTTTGGGAAGCCAAGACGGGTGGATCACGAGGTCAGGAGATAGAGACCATCCTGGCTAACCCGCTGAAACCCCATCTCTATTTTAAAAAAAAAAAAAGCTAGCCGGGCAAGGTGGCAGGCACCTGTGGTCCCAGCTACTTGGGAGGCTGAGGGAGAAGAATGGCATAAACCCGGGAGGCAGAGCTTGCAGTGAACTGAGATCCGGCCACTGCACTCCAGCCTAGGAGACAGAGCAAGATTGCGTCTCAAAAAAAAAAAAAAAAGAAAAGATATTTTTAGTACCTATGGGTCAAATGTAAAACCAATTCTAAACCTCCATGAAATACAAAAAAAAAATTACATCAGTAACAAGGCCCAAATCCCATTGTTCATAATGTATTTTAAGATAAAAATGAAGTATGAATACAATACCCTATCATCAATTCCACCAACAAAAACAGTGTTTGGCATGATTTTGCCTTCTGGTAAAACATGGCCGTGGCTAGCTGCAGCTGATGCAGACTGGGTGTTGGTCTCTCTGGAGATGGTTGAGTTTGGAGTCTCAGGATTTGCAGCAGACTGTAATTTGGAAAGTAGACATCATAATTACATATATAGGCAAAACCCAAACATGATGTGAAATACAATTTTTGTATTTTAAGTATAAAATATTTTATATAAATTACTTTCACTGTAAATTAGTCACTAGTGCCGTTTAGTTCAGGCTCCGGATTTAAACTAATCAGAGTACATCAGCATGGAATTTTAACCAAAGCATATAGCACTTTCTTAAACCCAGTGCCGCTCATCACCGAGTTTTGTACAATGCTGTGGAAGAATACTCATTTGGTATTTGTGAAAATACTATGTGAATTAGTTAAAATAACTAGAAAGTTCAGATTTTTAAAAATTAGTTACTAAAATCATCCTGTTCTGTAAACATAAACTACTTTCTACTTTACTGACTAGACTAAGGATAAATCTGAAAACAAAAAAGCCACACCGAAAAGAAAGTAAGCCTCAAAGTTTTAAACCAATTTGTCTTGCTTTGCCTTTTCACCAAAATTAACATGAGTTTTTATAATGTTAACACTCCGTGTATTCGTATGCCTGCTTTACTTTGGAAATGGATCACAGAAACATTACTTGCTCAGATGTCACAGCTCCTTCTAAAAAAAGGGTTATAATCCTCCCTCCCTAACGCTAGGGTGTTCAAAGCACCTTTGAAATCACACTTTTCTTCCTAAGTAACACCAAAGTGTCCAATGATAATTCTAATTTTCACAATGGACTGACAGATATAAATGATACCATCTTTATTTTCAGATAAAAAAAACCACATACATATAACTCATTAATATTTTCTAGGTTCTGATCACAGCTGTCTTTATACTTTCCACAGTAGACTCTAAGGTCAATGAAAAATTTTCTGAAGTAGTATTCATAAGTACTATACATGTTGGAGAAACAATATGGCATAGTGAAACAAAAATTAATTTAGCCAGGAGATCTAAGTTTATGTCCCTTACAGGTAAGTGGTTATAAGCCGCTGACTTGCCAGCTGTGTATCTCTGGGAAAACTGCTTTGAGAATGAAACGAGGTAACTTCTGTAAATTCATTTTGTACATATAAAGTGGTAAAAGTGGTAAGTCAGTATAAGTTAGTGTCCTGTTATTTGAATTTATTTTCAGTAGATTATTTTTCAAGTTTCTTTTTAGGCTTTACTATTTTAGCTGACTTATTTTGAAGAAATTTTAATTAAGAACTAATGGAAACATCAGGAAATTGTGACACATCATTAATTTAAAATCATTGGTGAAGTGCCTGTTGACTATAAAAAGTACAAAAGGCTGTAAAGAGTAAGTTATTACACATATACCTGTTTGAAAGAAAACAAAAGAAACTGTGTATCCTTTTAAAAAGCACAGTGATGTTACAGAAGTTAATAAGAAAGTAAGAGTTCCTGCTTTGTTAATTAGATGCTAGAAGTTACTGATTCTACGCAGCTTTACTAGTGATGAAATCTAAATTGTCAAATTAACAAAAGCCGAGTTTACTGCTTTTCTCTATTCTTTTGTGCTTGTACTTGCTATTTAGGGTTTGTAACTAATTCCTTATTCTTTCCTTTAATAGGGCCATTTCATGACAATGATGTGGAAGAAAAATTTAAAAAACGATTTCTAAAAATCTTCCTTTCTAAAAACGTCTTATAAGGTTTCTCTAAATGATATTAAGCTGCATTATCTTGGACTGCTGGGAACCTGATTAGATTTCCCTTCCCTACAATTTACCAATCTCTTCTCAGTTCATTCAGAAATCCCAAACAGAATAAAAAAAAAAAAAAGAAAAAGAAATTCTAAAGTTCTTGTAGTTTTTCTCCTTTTCAATTCCCCCTTGATTTGTGGATGAACTTTGGGCCTTTGATAAACAAGCTATATTACAGTATTGTCTCTGCACCATAGTGTCTGGATGTATTTTAATTGAGAAGTATAACATCTGGCACAAAACTGTGTCAGATTATGAGAGGATATGGAAATGTACTGATTCTCAACTGGGGAAGATTTTTGAGTCCCGGGGCAATTAGCGATGTTTAGAGATTGGCTTCATAACTGAGATTTATTCCTGGAATCTGCTGGGCTGAAGGGCCAGGGATACTACTGCACATCCTATAACGTAAGGACAGCCTCCTACAACAAGGAATTATTTGGTCCAAAATTTGAAAAGCGTGTGGTTAAGAGACCTTGTGACAGTGCCACAGGAATTGAAGAGGAAAATTGTCGTTTGGGAAGGACCTGATTTCCACTGTTCAGTAAAGTAAATCTTTTCATAACCTAAGTTTCAGCTTCCTTGCTTGAAAATGAACGGTTGGGAAAAGATCTGGGGTCTCTTCTGATTCTCATACTCTACACAATTGTAAAATGGATACTGGAAACAACAGTGGTTTGGTAAAGAGGAAAAAGGGCATTTGATATTATAAGAAATTTGACTTTAGCTTGGATCTTGCAAACTGGCTGCCTGCTTAACCGGAATCCTACACACAAAATTCACCGAATCACTTTAAAAGCACCATAACATTTTAAATTAAGGAAGTTACCATCATGTCCTAGTATTCAGCCAGCAGGCTGCACTGAAAGCTAGCAAAGTAAGCAATGTACTTCAATTTTTGCAATGTACTTCATTTTTACCATGGCTTGATTAGCATGAACTGTTCAATTCCTACTGTGCGTGTATTAATACATACTTACATAATATACAATAAAAAATCTACAATCAATAGACTAGCTTTGGTTAGTTTTAAACTATGATCAAAAATATAAATGATAGCTTAGGAAAAGCAAAAGTTTCATTTTAAAGACAGTATTATCGCAACCGTCAATAGCATCCTGAAAACTAACTGCATTAAAGAAATAATTCTCTTAATCATATCTTCAAGTGAGTTGGCAAATTTTGAAATGAGAAATGTTGGATTAGTAAACGGGGTGAGCTTCAAGACTATCATATACAGAACTCTCATTGCTCTTAGAGCAAATATATTCCTTGTTATATGTGGACAACAAAGTGACAAAGACGGCTAAAAGCTGGAAAAAAATAATCATTATTTAAACTCCTAGGATGTCGGCTCCTTTGCCAGTATTACCTAATTCAATTACTATGTGAACGTGGAAGTGAACTGGTATTTAGACAAACTGACCAGGAAAAAGTCTGTCATTAGTAGTCATGAAAGTTACACTCACAGCAACAGGAAGAGGAGCAAATAAAGAGAATGCTAAAGTTAAGAAAACATGACGTGAAAATCAGAATCAAAACTTTCTGTAAATCCAAAAGCAGATTCTCAGGGAGCGGGGGTGTGGAGGATGAAATTCAAGCAATAAACAATCCTGGCAAAACTAAGCAAGAAAAAGCAAGAAAGCAAAAGTATATACGAGACCTGCAAAATGGGTTGTGGCCACAGATAACAAAAGAATACTATGCATGAACTCTATATTCAAAGAGGAAAAAAGGATTTCTCAACACATTTTACAAAGCTAAAAGCATATAAGTAACAAAGCCTCATCCAGATGATCCATCCCTGCCCTTAACACAAACACAAAATTCCAGCAGCACATAAAGAGTTTAAGTTTATATTGGGAATGCAAGAATACTCCATTCGCAGGATACGTTACTTTATCACTGAGTATCATCTGATAAAATACAGCATTCATTTTTAAATTTTTTAAAAACCCAAGTGAAACAGAAATAGAGGAATCTTATTTTCTAGCAATCTAATTCTACCATATCATGAAAACTTGCAAGTGAAATAGTTGAGTCAACTCAACTGAAATTAGGAATAAGATAAGGGTACCAGGGTACTTCCTTATTACTATTACATATTTGTTCCACTATGTATGACAAAAGTCAATACTAATACAAAGCTTTTATCAATCAATAAGAAAAATAAAATTAAAAAGGTAATTTAAAAAGCTAACAATCAATGGTCAACTTCACTGATGATTTAAAAAAGTGAACATCAACATAATGTAATATTTTCCAGCCATTAGGCTGACAATTTAATAAATCCTAATAACTTTCACTGGAATGGGTGTGGAAAAGACAGCACTCTAAACACCATCAGTGAGAAAATACTACTACATGATTTACCAAGAGTTCCATGGAAAAGGTGTATTATAATTTGATAGGCAGGGATACTCACCAGTATAATAACGAGCAGAATTTGTTATAAAGTTGTCATAAAAGGGGCAAAGTGCTTTCACCTAGCAATTCCACTCATAGCAATTAATCTCAAGTAATTCATAGGAGAAGGGTGCCAAGATATTTACACAAAGATATTCATAGCATTTATTATTTTTTTTGAGACTGAGTCTCCCTTTGTTGCCTAGGCTGGAGTGCAGTGGCAGGATCTCAGCTCATGGCAATCTGCTTCCCAGGATCAAGTGATTCTGGTGCCTCAGCCCCGAGTAGCTGGAATTACAAGTGTGCGCCACCACGCACCACCACACTTGGCTAAGTACTGTAGCTTTTAGTAGACACAGAAAACAAAAATCATTCAACTATTGCTTCACGTTTTAAAAAACACATGAGACACACAGTATTTCTGAAGTACATACGCTGGCTCCTTTCATTTGTTATTACAATAAAAGAAACAGAACAGGAAAAAGAAGTACTTTAGGTTTCCAATCCCTAACGTTCTTGTTACTTCTATATGCAAAACCTCACCTCTTACCCAATTTTCTGGGGTTGGTATCGTGGACTCTCCAAGATATTTGTTATTTGAATTTATTATCATAGATACGATTATGGGTCATATATACAGTTGTACCTATAAAAACAGACCCAGAGAACTATTACCATGAAGCAGCCAGCTAAAATGAAAATGTGATTCAAATTCTGTGCTCTAAAAATCAGGTAGTAATTTTATTTCACTCTGTCTCTCTAAAAAATTGATAAAAGTCAGTCTGGATGTTTTAGCTATTTGACAGCAAAGATGAAAATATTACCATGCTACAATATAGAAGGGGACACCAAGTCTCAAAAAAACTATTCTATAGTAAAGTTATTGCTAAGTACATTCCTGTCAAAATATTAGTCAATTACTTCTAAGTAATACAGAGGTCTTCATTCTAGACTAATTCTAAGTGGTTTCTTAAATTTTAGGTACCTTTCACTAGTTTAAAATAGCAAACTATTCAAGCAATTTGTATAAACAAAGGCCTCAATAATACCTGAAAGTAAATCATTTTACTCCCTCTTCAACTACCTGATAATTATATACAGGTAAATGATATCTACTGATGACCTGAACTGCTGAATGTGGATAAGGAGGATATGCCTAAAAATAAAAGTTTTCCAGTAAGAACAAATGAATACAGTACAATATTTTGTTAATTAGAAATACCATTCCCAAAATAAAAAAATATGAAAAACTTTAAAACATTGTTTTCTATATACAGCATTGCAGAATTCTAAATGAGTGACTGATTTTATGAAGAAAGAAATATTCTGTGAATTGCTACCCTTTGGGTGGGGAGGGGGAACAGACAAATGACAAAAGAGACTATTTCACCAGACAAGTTGTCCTTATTTATCCTGTGTACTTTTATGCCCACCCAGAAGTTATTTCTTATGCTGGTGATGAGCCTCTATTCAAGACAAATTTCAATGTAAGTCAAATTAACACATTTGCTATCTCTTGGTTAAAATATTTGTAAGGAGTTTTGTATTTGACAATACTATAGGGTAATATGAAGTTCTCTCACAAATATTATTTTTTCTGTACTTCACTTCGAAAAACTAAGGGGAGAATATACCTCAAAACTGGAAAAGAGACAGTATAATGTCTTCTATCTTTCAATAAATACTTACTGACTGAAAACGTATAGGCAACAGCACACATGAACACATCCAGATTAAGTAATGGCTCATAGTAAATGTTAGAAACAAGGAAGGCTTTTTTTCTAGCCATCGTTCAGAGAAAAAAAAGAAGCAGAGATATACCCTACATGTTTAAAGTACACGGAAAATGTCAACAAATGGAGAGACACTGAAGAACTATTTCATTACTATTTTGTGACTTCATTTTCCATTGAAGAAAGTGTCTTTTAAACTAAGACATAAGTAAAACAAGCTAAAAAGAAAATAAACATTACTTATCACCAATAAGTGACAAGAGTATGTCAAATCCTACTTTACGTATCAAAGTGACCAGGATCAGAGAAATTAGAGGCCAGAAACTCACAGGATTTACAAATACAGTAAAACACATCAGAAATCTACCCATTCCACAACCAGAATATATCCAGAAGTCAGCAATCTATATGAGGAAGCATCTGGAAATCACTGCAAGAACAGAACAGCTGGATGTACTGCTAACCTTAGAGAAGAATAAACTAGGCAGACACATGAAGACAGCTGCTTTCAAATATTTTCAGAACTAGTTCCTATGGGGGGAAAGCAGCTCAGGTGTTTTAGAAGTAATACATTTTTCTTCCTGTTCTTATTTAAGAGTAATTAACAGCAAAGCATTTCTGTTTCTCTTCAACAATTTTTTTTTTTTTTTTTTTTTAATGGATGGTAAACCCAGAGACAGATTCCAGGAAGACACATGCTCATTTTAAGGTCATATTAATACCACCTTTCATGGCTTATATAGTCTATTAAGTAACTGAACTCTTATCATTATGTGGAACAGCCATTGCTTAAGCATGCAAAATCCTAAGAGAGAAAAAGGCACTGTTGCTCCCATAGGAGTTTATCATTGGGTGAAAACGAAAGTAACAGAACATACCACACTAATATAAAGAACAATTCAAAAATATTTATAGGCATATGTGACATAGAAAAAAATCCAGAAAAAACAGGGAGTATATGTTTGGCACATTCACTTTACTGGAGGTATAGCATAACTCCTTTGCTCCCCAACAGGCCACTGTGGAAGCATCTTGAAAAAACAAAAAGGAAACCAAAATTATTCAGGTATTAGTTTTCAATATCTACACATTTTCAAAAACACATGAGATAGACAATATTGAAGTACTTCTCATGATGGCTCTTTGGTTAATAAAAAAAATATATGTAAGAAAAAAGAAGTAGTTTAGGTTTCTCATCCCTGAAATTCTTGTTGTTACTTCTACATATAAAACCTCATCTCTTCCCTGAGTTTCTGCAGATGGCATTGTGGAACTCTCAAAGATATTAATCCTTTAATTTGTTACCAGAGATATGATTGTGGGCCACAGACACAGCCGTATCATTGGAAAGAGACCCAGAGAACTACTATCATGAAGCAGCAAGCTAAAATAAAAATACGATCGGAATTGTGTGCTCCAAGAATTGGGTAATGGTTTTAGTTCACTCCGTCTCTACAAAATTCATAAAGTCAGTCTGGATGTTTCAGCTCTTTGACAGCAAAGACAAAAAAAAAAAAAAAAAAAATACATGCTGAAAGAAAGAGGGGAACACCAAATCTCAGAAAAATGTTCTACAGAAAAGTTAATGCTGGGTATATTGTTGTAAAAATGTAATTTCATCACTTCTAAACAATACAGAGGTCTTCATTACACTAATTCTAAGTGTTTTCTTAAATTTTAGGTACATTTCACTAGCTTAAAATGACGAATCATTCAAGCAATTTGTATAAGCAAGTTGAAGGCCTCAATAGTATCTGA